>NW_019942843.1:102147-113774 GCF_002910315.2 Salvelinus sp. IW2-2015
AGTCCAGTGTGTGTGTGTTGGGGTGTCAGTTTAAGTATGTGTGAGTATGTGGGTAGAGTCCAGTGTGTGTGTGTTGGGGTGTCATTGTATGTATGTGTGAATATGTGGGTAGAGTCCATTGTGTGTGTGTTGGGGTGTCGTTTTAAGTATGTGTGAGTATGTGGGTAGAGTCCAGTGTGTGTGTATTGGGGTGTCAGTGTAAGTATGTGTGAGTGTGTGCACAGAGTCAGCCAAAGAGTGTTAGTGCAAAAAATAGTAAAAGCAGGTAGTCATTTTCTTAGCTATTTAGCAGTCTAGTTTAGAAGCTGATCAGGGTCCTGTTGGTTCCAGACTTGGTGCACTGGTACCGCTTGCCGTAGGGTAGCAGAGAGAACAGTCTATGGCTTGGGTTGCTGGTGTCTTTGACAATTGTGGGGGGCCTTCCTCTGACATAGAGGTCCTGGATGGCAGGGAGCTCGGCCCCAGTGATGTACTGGGCCGTACTCACCACCCTTGTAGCACCTTGCAGTCAATGACAAGGGAATCCTTTCCTATGGGGACAGCCAAATAACACTTTTAGGTTCTAGATAGCACCTTTTTTTCTAAGAGTGTAGGTGCTGTAATGGGTTAAGGATGAAGAGAATGAAACTTGATTATTGATTTAAGAAATTAATATCTCTCTCTCTCTCTGTGGTATCTGCTGAGTGTGGAAAAACAGCAGTGCATTCTGCTGACAAATGGGAATTCATTTATTTGAAGTGAGGGGAAGTGCTGACTTCAACTGCTGCAGGGTGGATCCCATAGACCTGGCTGACTCATTGACTGGTTGATGGACAGATGGACAGACTGCCTTGCTGACTTATTGACTGGCTTGGCTGGAGGTCTGACTGGCTGGCTTTCTGGCTTGCATGATGGCTGGCTAGCTGTCTGACTGACTGACTGGCTGATTAGCTGGCTGACTGTAGGACAGATGGACGGACAGACTGATTTGACTGACTGGCTGCCTTACCCACTGACTAGTTGACGGATGGACGGATTGCCTTGCTGACTTACTGACTGGCTAGAGGTCTGACTGGCTGGCTGGTTTACTGGATGGCTGGCGGTCAGACTGACTGGCTGGCTGACTGGCCGGCGGACAGACAGGCTGGCTGACTGGCCGGCGGACAGACAGGCTGACTGACTGCTGATCGGTTGATGGACAGACTACCTTGCTTACTGACTGACTGGTTGACGAACGGACAGACTATCTTACTGACTGGATGGCTGGCTGGCTGGCGGTGTGAATGACGGATGGACAGATTGATTGACTGACTGGTCGGCTGGCTGACTGACTGACTTACTGACTTACTGACTGGATGGCTGGTGGTTTGACTGGCTGGCTGACTTTCTGGCTGGCTGGTCTGACTGACTGACTGAGGCAGGGTGGGTAGATTAATTATTGGTGGTTTGGGATCACAAAGGGTATGGACACATATCGATGGAGAAGGATTGTTGGACCTCAGGGCACACTAAATGTAATCATAGAAATATGATTTGAAACGAGAGGATGGATTATTGGATTGATGGAAGATAGAAAAGGTTCTATGGGGACACAGCACTCTAGACTGACATACACTTCCAAAAGCAATGTCAGTATTGGTAAAAGAGCAATCATTTGATCTGACTGGTATGCCACACTGTTGTCATGACAGCTAATGGCATTGTGGTCATTACCTCTTGTCTAGCCCTCTCTACTCAGCAAACCTCTGGCCCCTCCATTTCCACCTGTCAGAGCACTATATAAGGAATACGGTGCCATTCAGGATGCAGCCCATGTCTACTCTTCATCTCCTGTAAGCCTTGGACCTTAACTGAACTCCCTTACCTTATATGGCAAACCTTCCCCCTCTCTTCCTCTGTTTGACGGGATAGCAGCAGACAGCTCGAGTAGACAGGGAGTAAGCTGTAACAGGTAGATGTTATCACAACCTGAGAGACTGTTAACTCTTAGTGTTATCACTACCTGAGAGACTGTTAACTCTTAGTGTTATCACTACCTGAGAGACTGTTAACTCTTAGTGGGTAGTATGCATCTGTAGAAAAACCATCTAAGTTTTGGCCTCCAAATGGAATAGTTTGACAGGACAAATTATTTATGGCCGCGCCTGGCAATATCATCTAATGATGTTTTAGTAAGAGTTAGATGGGCTTATTGAAAGTGGCAGGTTATTACACAGTTATTTGTATTGGTTGCTGCAATGGATTTATTAGTAAAAGGCCAGTGAAAATGTGGCTGGAGACAATCAGTGGTCAGTGCACAAGATGTCCATTCAACCAGATGAGATGTCTCTCCGGTCTAAGGACACTGAATCTCCAGTGCTAGAGGCCTCACACAGACCCTGGCTTGATCCTGGGCTGATATCACAACTGGCTGTGATTGGGGAAGTTCCATAGCAAGAGGCAACGCACAATATGTTCCCACCGTCTGTCCGGAAGAAGAAAAGAATTAGCGGTTTGGGCGTGGGACGGCGGAACGCGACGCCGGACGAACGAACGTGTAGTTAGAGGCCGTCATTGGAGAATATAGAAATCTTATAATCGTGTGAACTTTAAAGCTGAGAGTAATATCGAGAGCCGAGTTGAAAGAAGTAATAACACAAATAGGAAACGCATAAATGTTGCTCAATTGAGAAATAGAATCCGACTAATACAGTGATTTGATATTGGGCATAATGTCGTAGAAGTCATATGACTCCTGGGATATGCATAAAAACATAGGGGTCCCTTTTAGTTATGTGCAGGACAGCATACACTGCGTCGCCCATAGCTGACATACACATGCTAGCAAGAGACAAGTCGCCCATATTGAGTCTAGATGAGGGCATTAAGCCCGACTTACGAATCATTCTATGATTCTAGGAGTAGGACCTCTCGAGATATATTAGCAGGCCACACTGAGTCTTGTAGTGCCTTATGTCAGAAGCTAATCAGATGGCACGTAGATTGCTCCGGTCTAGAATCAGAGCCGTTATGGTCCCTCAATACGCTCCTGCAGTCAACTCCCGTGTCTAAAAGATACAGAGTCATGGGCCTATCCGACTCCTCCTAGTACCTCATGTCAGAGCAAGGAGGGCACTAAGTATACACCGCGAATTAACTTACATTTACAATTGTAAGTCAGGTTTTAGGCAGTACCGCTACTTTACTACGCATGAGCGCACTAGCTTCACAAATTGGTACTACCTCGTTTCACTATCTTCACTGTGATTATAGATCACATCTTTGGACCGCGTTCACCAACCCTGCACAACTGCTCATGTGTGAGGCACTGATATACTATCTCTAGAGACAACCTGGCGTTGCAACAGCAGCCCTTCCCCTCTGCTCTCCTGTTACTTCCTCTGAGATCTTGGACGGAAGCACACAAGCGGCAGACAGAGCCAGAGGACATCGAGCCCCTCAGAGTAGACATCAGGAGCAATTAGACGCTCCGTAAGCAGCAGGTAGATGTTATCCACAAACGCATAGCTGGCCCCTGAAATCAGACTGAGTCTAAATACGTGCCCTCGTTAGTTATCAGATCAACCATACCTGTGAGAGGACTGTGCCCTTAAACTGTATTCAGAGCATGTTTAAGGTCTCACCTACCTGAGGAGTAGACTGTCATGAGCGATAAGGCCCTCCTCTTAAGTGGTATCATCACAGTGAAGCCGCTAGGGCACCTTAGTAGGGATACAGATCATAAGGCTGCTCCTCAGTAGTATCATCGAACTGACCATGATGAAGGGACGTCCGCCTATGAACTATACAGAGCTAGACTGCTCCAATCTACCCTTAGACCCCTTAGAATCATCGAGCAGTATATAGCCCCGAATCAGCTATTGAGTAATTCGTATGTGATCACTACTCTTCCGCTATCGCAGGACGACCACTAGTAGACCTCCTATATAAGGTATTCTAGTAATGCCAATATCATGCCCCCCCACATTTGCAAGAGAGACATCATAGGCCCCATATAACTGTAGATTCAGAGCGCTAGTAGGACCCGTAGATTCGAGCATAATCGCCCACCTAGTATCAGAGCCTCGGATAGGGCCCTTAGATACCGGCAACACTATAGGCCCGTTATAAGATCTTCCATGGCGTAGTTAGGGCCTCTCTTTAGATATCAAGCTTACGCCATTTTGAGGCCCGCTAAAGACTAGCTTAATCAGACTCGCAATAAGAGACCTACTTAGATCACGATATGCACACTGACGCCCTCTTGAGAGTCCGAGCAAAGACTAGGCTCTTAATACATGACATCTCGAGACAAGTGTAGTCCTCCATTCAACGTTACACTGAGAGGACCGAGCGCTGTATGGACACAATCTTAGTTAGTTGGACTCCTAACGTATACCCGAAGCATAGAGCCCTCAGGCCGGAAGCGAAGACTTAGTGGCCCTATAATAGATCTCCGCTTAGTGTTATCACAGTCAATAGGCCCTCGAGCCATAGAGTGCTAGCTGTCTAAAATTAGGCTAATTCCCCACACGTATAAACCTATTCTGTGTTTTGGTTTATTTGCCCATCAACTTAACAAACAGTATGGAGTGCAGTATACTCTGTGTTCTCGTTTTAAAATTCCAACAGGGTCCACAGTACATCCAGAGGTGGGATTCCGCCATGCATCAAATATCTAGATTGACCCTGTAGGGCAGGTGACTGTTAAGAGGCTACATCTGTGTTTTCATTTGGATCTTTTGATATGTCATATACGTCTATCACTGAAGGGGACGAAGAAAAATAACAGAAGCCCCCTATGAGAAAATTGCGTGCATAGTAATGAAAATCGGTTTATTCTTAGCTTAGCAACATTCTGCGACCGGTAGGAATCTGTATGAAGAATCTGCGGTGCATTGCCTAACTGTAGATAAATTAGATCCACTACCCATGAGAAGATATTAGGCACCCGGTTTCTCTCTACACTCTTAGTAGTTCTCCATCGGTAGTCACTACGCATTGAGTGGAGGCGAGTAGAAGCTGAACTGTTAGACTTGCGTTTAGTGCAGAAGTTGTATTCTCAACTGTTGAGTCCTCTGAGAAGAGTAGTTTCCTTACACAGGATATTTAACTCTTAGTGTGTATCAGTTCGAGTCTTACTCGAAGTGCACTCGTGTTTAATCTATTGTAAGTGCTAATAAGTGTCTAATACTCCACTACCGTGAGAGACTGTTAAGGCTCTTAGTGTGGGTGTGAGTCACCTGTATAGCTCGAGTGATGTGAGAGACTTGAGCGTATATTCCTACTTGTCTAGTCTATGCTAGTTCCCTATCACTACCTGAAGAGTATCTTTTATAATTAACTCTTGAGTGTTGGGTTTTTCATGTACCTGACTGAGACTGACCTATATACATCTTTTCAGAGGTATAGATCGAGCTATGCCTGATTGACCCAGAGAGCTGTTAACACCCAGTTAGTGAGGTTTACTCTTACTCAGCAGGCACCCTTGTGAGAGGAGAGAACTCCGCGTTTTAAGTATCCTACAGTTTAACCCTTTTAGTTTTGTTCCTACATTACCATTGAAGAGAAAACGAGCCAAAAGAAACTATACTTAGATATTACTCATTGGCTGAGTGTTAATCACTGCCATCGTAAGCATACAAGAAACATCCCTGGCAAGATCCTATAAACGTCTAATATAAGTGACTTCTCAATATGACCAGAACCTGTGAACCAGAGGAACACTGAGACAAGAAGACTGTGGGTCTCAAACTCTCACTAATGATATCTATCGTGACTCACTAGTACATCCTCCAGAAACGATCTGTGTAAGCTGTTAGTTTCGGTTCATTAACTCGTACAAGACTTGAAGTTAATAATCCTTCACTCAGTGAGTTGCATCACATACAACTGAGACGCGCACTTGTAACAAGCCTAGTCTTAGGTGTTGGAAATACCTATCATCAAGGTGAGCAAGCAGTACTGTCTTGAACTCCCTCTAGCATACCACAACACTACTCAATCTCAAACCCTCTACACGCTTCATCCCTATCACAGGTCGTAAATGAAAGCTCACCTTCTTTAGTGAGTCGCCTAGCAGATGTCACAAAGTCTTGGCTTTTTTATTGTAACTCAAGCAAAGTACCAAGTGACGCATATGATACTAGATAAAGTGACTTCTCGCAAAGAGTCCTATATACGATGTTGTGTATGTCAAACAAGAGAAGAAGTATACTTCCGCCTGATCCAAACTCCCAGGCCCCACGACCCCAGACACGCCATCTATCCTTATGCTCATCCCATCCCACTTGCACATCAGGAGTTTTTACTCAGGCGGCCCCGTGCATACCCCACCACTTATCTTCATATAACCGACCAGGTGCACAAGGATTATGTTGAGAATCACGAGCTGTGATTGAGTTTAATTGCTCACGGTGAGTGTTACAGAATTCCGTCAAGGTCAGTAATATTACTCTTACTTTGATGTTATACGTCCGAGAAGATTGGGCCATCTCTTTATCGCGACAGACCTCACTGCCTTAATCCACCTGCCCTCCTGGTGTTAAAAGCGGATAGAGAACAAACTGTACCGGAGAAGACAACATTCCGAACCGCAAGAGAACGAGATGAAGAATTCTGGCCGGCATGCTTCTGGCCGAAGAGTTATAAAGTAATTCCAAGGACAGATATATGTCCATTAAGGCTTAGAACGTTCTTCAAGATGTTGAAACATTTATAGATGACCAGCAGGGTCAAGTAATAAACACCAGTGGTTATAGAGGGCAACAGGTCAGCACCACAGGAGGTAAAGGTCAGTATGCGCTTTTTATAGAGTGGCGGACTAGGCCGCGAATCAATCAGCAAGGACGAGAGAGGAGGGAGACAGAGGAGCGAATTGAGGGATTGATGAGTAATATCTGATTGGTAAATGTGTCAGCTGCACTGGCCAAGTGATTGTGGCGTAAGAGAGAATGATTCCAGCTGCACAAGGAGGACAGGATTCAAGGACAGGACACAGACAGACAGACAGACAGGACAGACAGACGCAGGAAGCATCGAGTGAACCAGTGCAGATTGCAGAATACTAGGTACCCCCAGCACCATGGTGGAGGACCCATCGAGTACCAGACAAGAACAAACGCGGCACCAGACAACAGAACCAGAAACAATAAGTGAATCAAGGAGCAAGAGCCACTGGACAGACAGGACAAGACAGACAGAACGAAGGTATCAGACAGACAGACAGACAGAACCAGACCAGACAGACAGAGACGACGCATGTGACAGACAGAGGAATAGATGGATAAGTCAGCTGTAGCGGAAATACTGCTGTGTATGCCTGCTAGCTAGTGGAGAGAGATGAGGTGAGGCTGATTGGTGAGCGGAGTCTACCGAAAATCACAGCCTCTCACGTTTAGTAGATAACACTAGGGACATATCCGTCATTGGTTGGCCGAGCTGTCCGGGGGAACGTCAGAGGGAGAGGGAAGGCCACAGTGTGAGTGTGCCGCCAACCGCCTCCCTGTCTCAGTGCCACCGAAGTAATGCTACATGCTGCGTCAAATGAGTGCGATTAAATGTTGCGGGGGGGGGCTAGCTAGGGGCTAGTCCCGTCTGTTGATATGCCAGGTCAGGCGTCTCATAGCTGCAGTGGGCGATATATAGCATGATGTGAAACTTGAGGTATGCTCCCTTCATAGCTCATCATCCAATCACGACTCGCTGTATGGTACTCATTCGCTGCTCTTTCTCGGCGGACCAGCCAGGCAGCTCCCAGAGGGTCAGGCCCACATGTAAGTCACTGGGCACGGTCATGACGCGATCCTGTACGGTCACGCGTGTTAGGATCTTGGCGCTGCATGGGAGGGGAGATCAGGAGCGAGAGAAAGCGCTGTATCGGGAACTCCTGGCGTAGTCCCCAAACCATGTTAGAGGCCGAGCGCATACCTGGTTATTCGTACACAGCTTAGCGCCCGTGATTCTCAGTAGACCATTGACTGCGCTTATTGGATCCCGTCACGTCCGCCCCCAGCTCCGCATCGAACATACGCAGCTACTGATGCCCAGCTATAGTGTACTACCGGACCTGCTGGGGAACCTGAGCGACAGTGATCCCTGAAGCGCTGGCAGGTAGTTCTTCTCTGCTCGTGCATCTATCCACTGCTCTCTCGTCCCATGCTCTACTCATTCCCCTCTCCGTGACACTGCGTGCCGCTCCATCTCTCCCCATGATCGATACTGTTCCTGTACTGTTAGTGCGATCTGTTACATGCTGACTGAGGTCTCTGGGATCTGCGTGCTGTGCTATGTCTCTGCATCTCTACGTACCCTGCGACCACCTAGCTCTAGGTCTTGTCCGAGCGAGTCGCTGATCTTGCTGTCATGTCCAGCGAGTCACTGTCGGTGTCTTATTTCTGCGTGCTCCTTGAGTCATAGTCTGGTCATGCGTTCTTTCCTGTCTCGTGTCCTGTGTAGCACTGGTTTGCGTCTTGTGCCTGCTGTGCTCGTGCGTCCCTGTTATGCTGTACTTTACACATAGCCATCTTGCCTGGGGCCCTTTCTTGTCTCAACCTTGTCGAGTCCCACTCGAGTGACATAGGATGGCGCGGCTATAAAGAAGACAGTAACTCAAAACCCTACATCAGTCATGTACTTATAACCTTCCTGTTACTCCAGGCTGAGTGTCATGTCCCGTGACCCATCTGCGTTGACCCTCTATAATCCACTGGATGATATATTGACCCTGCTTGAGGTCACATACTATACAATAGAGTTCACATCTTGCAAGAACGTCATCACTAGCACGTTATAACCTGGACACTATCTGCAATATATCTCCTGCTCTATCCTGCTTCTCACTATTAACTCCTTCTCTCGTATGTCTCACCCCTGCACCTACTAGCTCTAAATGGAAATACGTGCCTCCAGGAAATCCCGCAGCACATCACTAAGACATCTCCTCGCTATGCCGCACTTATACGTCTCTCCGCTTGCGCATAAGGTTGTGTCTCCTCGCTAACCATCTGTTCTCCCCTTCGCAGGCGAGTGTGCCAGTGTGCT
Organism: Salvelinus sp. IW2-2015; assembly: GCF_002910315.2. Lineage (NCBI taxonomy): Eukaryota > Metazoa > Chordata > Actinopteri > Salmoniformes > Salmonidae > Salvelinus > Salvelinus sp. IW2-2015. The sequence goes on from NW_019942843.1 coordinate 111,148, forward strand.
TATGTGTACAGTGTCATGTGGCTGCTGTTATAAGGGTATAGTTCAGTGAAGTAGTTTATCCATAGTTATAAGACACTTCTGTGTGAAACATTCTAAGCTTATGTTCCTAAAACGGCGTTACATAGTAAATGCCCTTGTGAGATAAATGACAATATCGTGACAGATTGACTTATTCGCTCTTGAAGCTCTGAGTGCAACATAATCTGTGCACCATTCTCGTCAGATGTATGATGAATAATAAGACTGAACTAAGAGAGTGGGGGAGATTAACGAGCATCCTGTCTCAAAAAAACCCTGATGGAGTGGGAGGAGAGATAGATAGATGGGTCTGGTCGTCTGGGGCTGGGGTGGATCAGGTGGAGTGAGACAACGTTATTACATGTTACTTCTCTGTTTGTCATACAAACATACACTAGTAAAGATACTCTAACTCTAACACTACATTGCTATAAATCATCATATACGCACGTACTGTAAAGTTACACATCAAGCTAAGTCCTTCTCCGTGCTGAATGAGGCTGTGTTAGTAGGGAGAGAGTAGATACACTTGCGCAGACTGTGCAAACCAGGAGGTGCTTCGTCTATATATTCCACAGGTCCTAGAGTGTATAATTGAGACATAAGAGTTATATCGCGAGTTCCTTGCTTACCAATCTGTACTCTGAGAAGTGTCTGATACACACTATACAATGAGAGTTTGATGGTAACAGGTGAATGCTATCCTCATGTGAATGATAACACTTAAGGGTTAACCAGTGTCTTTTGCGTGACAACTGCAACACTTCTGTGGGCTCCAGCATGCTTCTTCAGATACAGACGGTTCTATAGCGGAAGAGTTATGCTCTCTAGGTCTGCAGGGGTTTAGTTATTAGTACAGCCTCAAAGAGTAGTTATAAGACTATTAGTTCCTTTCTGCCGATCTCTTCATTGTGAGGGAAAATAAATAGTGGGTATATAACTATATAAGCAAACGTGAAAAATGAGGATCTCTCTCACTGAGCAGGTGTCAGTCTCTCAGAAACGCCTGGATTGTCTGAGTAACACGTGGTAAGATATTACAGCACCTTTTACACTGCAAAGAACTATCGTGCATGGTCAGCAAAAAAAACGCTAGTAAACATCCTAGGAAGATTTTGACATACTCAAGCAAGAGTCTGCGCTAAGTGTGTCCACATACGCGAATATGAACCACCCTACCGCTATAGCACTTTAGTCCTATCAAGTTATACAGATACAGATATCTGGGACTCTAGAGTATTAAGAGTCTGAATGACCACTAAGAGTTGGAGACACACCTCTCTCAAGGAAACACAGTCAGATACACTTCTTGCACATCATTTACACAGTTCAAGAGTAACTATATAATACCAACCGCGATTGTGCGTGATACGTACATGATAGGAAAAACGAGCTAAAGATTATTTGGGCAATTTCTACCTATAGGAACCGCACACAGCAAATCTTCAGACTCACCGTTTAAACCAGCTTTGCATCAATGTGCAGGAAAAGCCTTTCATCTCCAATTCATGGGCGGCTTTTTTATTCGCCCTTTAAGCTATAACTTATCAAAGTGGTGAGATCAGAAAATAAACCTCATGTTACTCCACGCCAGACATCGTAGTATAATCTCAAGGCGGTGCTCTCAAGTAGTCTCTGGATGTCTGTGGCACTGAATACTCTCAACAGATAGTCACTAGAGGAAACCATCTGTGTTAATATGGCTTGCAAATCTCACATAGAATAGTTTGCATGTGGGAATTGGCCTATGCTCAGATCTTAAGGGCCTATGCTTCGGATCTAAGGGCCGTATTGCTCGGTATCTGAGGCATATGCATACCGATCATAAAGGGAGCCTATGTGTGCTATCAGGATCTAATCGTCGAGCGACCTATGCTCGTGAGGCAATTCTAGAGGGCACTAACACAAGCGTATCGGAGTTTCAATACAAGGCCTATGCTGCTTCTACTCTCAGGTCTGATGGCTCTCTGAGTCTAGGGGATAACACTAAGAGTTAAACAGTCTCCGAGGTAGTTGATAACACTAAGATCTAACAGTCTCTCCAGTATAGTGATAACACTAAGAACTAACAGTCTCTCACTATGGCTGCGTTATCTAAGTCCTACGGACTCTTGATCTAATAGGACCCTCTGTCAATGCGGATCAAGGTTAGAGCCTACGCCTCAGTCTCATCTAGTGCTCTATGCTATACATGATCTAAGGGGTACGCTATACTATGATACCTTGAGACGGCCTGATTAACAGTGTCTTCGTACTACATGGGGGTAGCCTCTCGTATACTACAGATACGAAAGGGCCTATGCTGTGATCGTTAAAGCGAGTCTCTGCACGTTGGCTCGTAACTCAGTCACTATAGAGTTAACTCATAGGTCATCTCGAGGGCCTATGCTGGTAGTATCTAGGGCACTACGACCCTCTAATATCATCTAGTGGGAACCATGATGCTCTCTCACGGTAGTGATTACTAAACAGCTGAGAGACCTTAAGATAGCTCTCTCACTGATCTAAGGGCTACGGTGAGTGTGATCAATACGTCTATCCAGTTAACTCAGTCTCTCAGGGTAGTGATAAACACATAAAGAGTTAACCCAGTCTCTAGTTAGTGATAC
>NW_019942843.1:113799-114327 GCF_002910315.2 Salvelinus sp. IW2-2015
GACTGTTAACTCTTAGTGTTATCATTACCTGAGAGACTGTTAACTCTTAGTGTTATCACTACCTGAGAGACTGTTAACTCTTAGTGTTATCACTATCTGAGAGACTGTTAACTCCTAGTCAAACAATCAATCAAATGTATTTATAAAGCCCTTTTTACGCCAGCAGATGTCACAAAGTGCTTATACAGAAAACTAGCCTAAAACCCCAAAGCAAGCAAGCAATGCAGATGTAGAAGTGGAAACCTAGGAAGGAACGTATAGTGGAACAAGGCTTTGAGGGTTGGCCTGTCCTTTACTAACTGTGCCGGTGGAGATTATAAGAGTACAGTATATGTCCATTAAGGCTAGAACGTTCTTCAAGATGTTGAAACATTTATAGATGACCAGCAGGGTCAAGTAATAATCACAGTGGTTATAGAGGGTGCAACAGGTCAGCACCACAGGAGTAAATGTCAGTTGGCTTTTTATAGCCGCGCATTCAGAGGTTGAGACAGCAGGTGCAGTGTAGAGAGACAGACAGACAGACAG
>NW_019942843.1:114778-117215 GCF_002910315.2 Salvelinus sp. IW2-2015
GAGAGAGAGAGAGAGAGAGAGAGAGAATAGCAGGTCAGGGATAAGGTAGCAGGTCCGGTGAACAGGTCAGGGTCCATAGCTGCAGGCATAATAGCAGAAACTGGATCAGCAGCACGACCAGGTGGACATGGTTGGGGACAGCCAGGAGTCGTCAGGCCAAGTAGTCCTGAGGCATGGTCCTAGGCCCTTAGGTCCTCTGGGAGGGGAGAGAGAGCGAGAGAAAGAGATTGGAGAATTAGAGGGAGCATACTTAATTTCACACAGTACACCAGATAAGACAGACTGGCCCTAGCCCCCCCCGCACATAGACTATTGCAGCATAGATACTGGGGACTGAGACAGGGAGGGTTGGGGAACACTGTGGCCCCATCTGACGATTCCCCCGGACAGGGCCAACCATGACGGATATCCTAGTGTTATCACTAACTGAGAGGCTGTGATTTTCGGTAGATCCGCTCACCATCACCACCACCACTAGCTCACAGGCATACACACAGGTATTTCCGCTACACTGACTTCCATCTATCCTGTGACAGGTCCGCTCTCCCCGGCTCTCCTATGATTACATTGTTCTGGGGGCGTTTTGTCGAGTCCCACAGTGCTGGGGGACATAATCAACACTGTCATGACTACCCTACTCCTAGCTGATCATTCGCCATCGCTGCAACAACCAATCAATACCTCATCTGCAATCCTCCTCTGTCTCCCTCTCTCTCTGTTGTCTCATCCCCACTCCTTGGAATACTGCCAGAATGCCGCCAGAATTCTCATCTCCCGCGGTTTCGGAATGTTTTCTCCGTCACTTGTCTCTCCTCCCAGGAGGCAGGTGGATTAGGAGTGGCTCTGGATAAGGATGCAGATTTATGGCACATAAATCAGGAGTAATATTCTAACGGAATCTGTAAATTCCGGAGGCAATTAAACATCACAGTGATCAACATAATCTGTGCCTGGTGGTTAATAAGATGAAGTGGGGGGAGAGGGGCCAGCTGTAAAAACCCTGATGGATGGGATGGGAGAGATAGGATAGATGGGTCTGGGGTCTGGGGCTGGGGTGGATCAGGGAGTAACTTCTTCTCTGTTTGACATACACATACATGTAAAGACTCAAACACACTTACAGTATATACGCACGTACTGTAAGTACACACTTAGTCCTTGCCTGGATGATGAGAGTGTAGAGGAGGAGAGGTCTGCAGAGTGCAGAGGGTGTCTTTATAGTTCCACATCTAGCTGGTTATGGGTTAGCAGTGTAGAATCTTAACTTGAGATTCGCACACTTACATAGTTTGATGACTGCGTGAATCATGTGTTGACTGCAACACTTCTGTCTCCAGTGTTCTTCAGTCCTGGTCATGGAAGTTAGCTAGGTCTGCAGGGTTTTGTAGTAGTCCAAGATTTAAGTATTCTTTTGGTGTTCTTCATTGGGAAAAAAGGGTTATACTTAGAACTAAAAAGGGTTCTCCTACAGGTCCAGCTGAAGAACCCTGGTTCTGGGTACAGCACCTTTTCCTGAAAAATGATGGTCAGCAAAAAACCTGAAATAAGGTAGATATGCTTCACAAGAGTGTATTCCACAACGCACAGCCACCCTACCGTATAGCACTTTAGCCTACATACAGATAAAACGGACTTGATATAAGATTCTGAGGAGACTACCTTCAAGGACACATCAAACACTCTGCCATCATTTACAGTCATGAATCAATAATCCCCCGATGGGATAGAAGAGAGAAAAACGGAGGCTTAATATTTGGGTCATTTCTACGTTAGGAAGCCCCAATCTTCATTACTCACCGTGAAATGCATCAATGTGCAGGAAGAGCCTTTTCATCTCCCAATTCATGGGGGCTTTTTATTCGCCCTTTAAGCTATAACTTATCAAAGGGTTGACAGAAAACAATGTTCTCCACGCCAGCATCTAGTATTTGCAGGCGGGATCCTGGATGTCTGTGCCTGGAATACAGAACAGAGTAAGACCATCTTTATGGTGCAAACCAAAGAATAGTTTGTCTGTGGGGAATTGGCCTATGCTCAGATCTAAGGGCCTATGCTCGGATCTAAGGGCCTATGCTCGGATCTAAGGGCCTATGCTCGGATCTAAGGGCCTATGCTCGGATCTAAGGGCCTATATGAATCTGAGCATAGGGCCCCTAGATCAGAGCGTAGGCCCTTGACGATCACAGCATAGGCCCTTAGATCAGAGCATAGGCCCCCAGATCAGAGCATAGGCCCCTTAGATCCAGAGCAAGACGGCCCTTTAGGCATCCGAGCACTAGGCCTCTAAGATCCGAGATAAGCCTTAGTACAGGCATAGCCTTAGATCCGAGCATTAGGCCTTAGATCCGAGAGCTAGGCCCTTAGACGCAGAGCATAGGCCCCTAGATCAGAGCATAGACCCTTAGATTCAGAGCATAGCGCCCTTAGATCCCGAGCA
>NW_019942843.1:117505-118929 GCF_002910315.2 Salvelinus sp. IW2-2015
CGGGGGGACCAGGATGAATATGTATGAACTTTCCAATTTGTAAGTCGCTCTGGATAAGAGCGTCTGCTAAATGACTTAAATGTAAATGTAATCTAGGGGCCTCTGCTCTGATCTAGGGGCCTATGCTCTGATCTAAAGGCCTATGCTCTGATCTAGGGGCCTACGCTCTGATCTAGGGGCCTATGCTCTGATCTAAAGGCCTATGCTCTGATCTCGGAGCCTATGCTCTGATCTCGGGGCCTATGCTCTGATCTAAGGGCCTATGCTCTGATCTAGGGGCCTATGCTCTGATCTAAGGGCCTATGCTTTGATCTAAGGGCCTATGCTTCTAGGAATCCCACATTCACTTACTAGTGGAACCAATTGGCAATTCTTTCTATTTTTTTTATTTCTTTAACTAGGCAACTCAGTTAATTAAGAACAAATTCTTATTTTCAATGACGGCCTACCCCCGGCCAAACCCTAATCCGGACAACGGTGGGACAATTGTGCGTTGCCCTATGGGACTCCCAATCACAGCCAGTTGTGATACAGCCCAGGATCAAGCCAGGGTCTGTAGTGAGGCCTCTAGCACTGAGATTCAGTGTCTTAGACCGGGAGACATCTCATCTGGTTGATGGACATCTTTGTGACTGACCACTGATTTCTCCAGCCACATTTCAAACTCCTTACAATAAAATCCAATTGCAGCACCAATACCAATAATCTGTGTAATACCTGCACTTCAATACCCAATCTAACTCTATAAACACATTAGATGATATTGCCAGGCGGCCATAATATATTGTCTGTCAAACTATTCCATTTGGAGCCCAAACACTAGATGTTTCTCAGAATGCATACTACCGTGCTCCACATTCTCTTGCTCAGAGTGCGTTCTCAGAGGACATCCTCTTGAGTACGTTCTTGTGAGGACGAGACAGTGGAGAACGCATAAAACATAACATTTTAGAACCACTCCCCCTCCCCCTACTGTATTACTGGTATTGGCTAGCAAACACTAGTAGCTAGCCAGTTAGCCCTATTGACTTACAATGGGATTGCGATCTAAGCACATTATGGGTATTGTAGGCAGGTAAACATGCCAAAATTACACAGTGTGTATTTATTAACGTATCAAGATAAAATCTTGTAGTCAGGCAACATTTTATTCCAAAGTCAGAGTTGACTTTCTCTCGCTTCAGCTCAAATAGTGTCCGCCATTGATTTCAATAAATGTTACGTCATTTTTTACATGGTTGCGTCATATTTCTGTGCATGCTTTCCATTGAAGTTTACATCAACGCATGCTTCAAAATATGTACAAACGGAGTACGCATTCAAGAAGTGAATTTGAACTCATACTCTCCCATGCTTTAATTTGAACTCATACTCTCCCATGCTTTAATTTGAACTCATACTCTCCCATGCTTTAATTTGAACTC
>NW_019942843.1:119624-120712 GCF_002910315.2 Salvelinus sp. IW2-2015
TCCCATGCTTTAATTTGAACTCATACTCTCCCATGCTTTAATTTGAACTCATACTCTCCCATGCTTTAATTTGAACTCATACTCTCCCATGCTTTCATTTGTGTCCTCGGAACACGGTAGCAAGCCTTTTAAGAAACACCCACTGATTCAGCTCTGCCGACCTGTTGATTGTAGCAATACCCCACTCCCTCACACACACACACACACACACACGCACACGCACACAGACACACACACGCACACAAACACAGACACACACACAGACACACACACACACACACAGACACACACACATACTTCAGAACGACAGACATTCCAAAATGGATTCTACGTTACCTGTTTCCATGGCAACCGTCCAGTAATAATGCTCTGTTGTTTCTACTGCCAATCGAGGGGCTAATTTGTAATAAAATGAGAGCCTTGGAAGATTAGGAAAGCCAGGTTGGTAGGATTTACATAATGAATGGCTATGCCATGCTAGGTCAGTCACCGGCGAGTCATTGCTGATTGCTTTTTGATTGAGTTTCTTGCCATTAAGTGTTTAGTTGCCATAGTGTTCCCAGCCCATTGTCCATTGAGCACCACACACAAGTGTATATACCAACGCAACCTCCAAAGGAAATTGAGACAATTGCCATTACTACAGGCAACAGAGATTATGGTCAATGTTGATACCTTGACACACATCCTTGGTGTGGATTAATACTGTAAGTAGTCTACTTGTATTATATTTTCTGAAGGGTACTTAGTCCCAATGGTCTAGACAACAGTAAATAGCACAGGGACAGTCTGTGGTTAATACTGATCATCTGATCTGCCCGCAGGCCAAAACCGTTCCGCAAGTGAATACTTTTGTACTTTTTCTGTCAGAAAAGACTCACACGGAATTCAGCTAAAAAATGTGTTTAATTTAGGAAATATGTTCCCAAATATTCCCACGAATAAAAAGAGACATATGTGATCGTGTCTCAGTGTAATCAAGGTATGACAGAGTGCTATTTTCAAATGCAATCTCTTTTTTGGGCTTAGTTGTGGTCAATTTGCAATGTAGAAATTATTATAATTATGTTCTGCCCCCACCCCCCCCC
>NW_019942843.1:124153-135123 GCF_002910315.2 Salvelinus sp. IW2-2015
GACATATCCCAATCACAAGCCAGTTAGTGATGGAACAGCCCCAAGGGATCAACCAGAGCGTCTACGTAGTTGGGCCTCTAGCACTGAGATTCAGTGTTCTATAGACCCATGAAGATGCGTAGTAAGGAGACATTACTCATAGACTGCCGTCGCCTTTGTATGGACATCTTTCTGTGACTGACCACTGTGAATCTTCTCCTAGTCCACATTTTCAAACTCCTGGTAACAATTAAAAATCCAATTGCAGCACCAATACCCCATATAGGATCTGTGTAATACCTGCACTTCAATGACCCAATTCTAAACTCATATAAACACATTAGATGATATTGCCAGGCGGGCCATAATATATTGTCTGGCTGGCAAACTATTCCATTATTGGAGGCCCAAACACTAGATGTTTCTCAGAAACAATGGCATTACTAACCGTGCTCCCACATTTTATCTCTTGCTCAGAGTGCTGTCTTCTCAGAGGCCATCCTCTTGAGTACCGTTCTTCCGTTAGAAGACAGAACTAGTGGAGAACCGCCATTAAAAAACATAAACATGATTAGAACCACTCCTTCCATCCCCCCTACTTAGATTTATGGTCATGGCTAGCAGATACCCACTAGTAGCTAGATCAGTTAGCCCTATTGACTTACAAGGGATTGCGATCTAAGCACATTATGGGTATTGTAGGCAGGTAAACATGCCACAATATACACAGTGTGTATTTATTAACGTATCAAGTAAAAATCTTGTAGTCAGGCAACATTTATTCCAAATCAGAGTTGACTTTCTCTCGCTTCAGCTCAAATAGTGTCCGCCATTGATTTCAATAAATTACGTCATTTTTACATGGTTGCGTCATTTTCTTGCATGCTTTCCATTGAAGTTTACATCAACGCATGCTTCAAAAATGTACAAAACGGAGTACGCATTAAAGAAAGTGAATTTGGAACTCATACTCTCCCATGCTTTAATTTGAACTCATACTCTCTCCAATGCTTAATTTGAACTCATACTCTCCCATGCTTTAATTTGAAATCATACTCTCCCATGCTTTAATTGAACTCATTACTCTCCCATGCTTTAATTTGAACTCATACTCTCCATGCTTTAATTTGACTCTTACTCTCCCATGCTTTAATTTGAACTCATACTCTCCCATGCTTTAATTTGAAACTCATACCTCTTCCCATGGCTTTCATTTGTGTCCTCGGAAACGGTAGCAAGCCTTTTAAGAAAACACCCACTGATTCAGCTCTGCCGACCTGTTGATTGTAGCAATACCCCACTCCCTCACACACACACACACACACACACGCACACGCACACAGACACACACACGCACACAAACACCAGACACACCACAGACACACACACACCACACACAAGACACACACACATACTTCAGAACGACAGACATTCCAAAATGGATTCTAGTTACCTGTTTCCATGGCAACCGTCCAGTAATAATGCTCTGTTGTTTCTACTGCCAATCGAGGGGCTAATTTGTAATAATGAGAGCCTTGGAAGATTAGGAAAGCCAGGTTGGTAGGATTTACATAATGAATGGCTATGCCATGCTAGGTCAGTCACCGGCGAGTCATTGCTGATTGCTTTTTGATTGAGTTTCTTGCCATTAAGTGTTTAGTTGCCATAGTGTTCCCAGCCCATTGTCCATTGAGCACCACACACAAGTGTATATACCAACGCAACCTCCAAAGGAAATTGAGACAATTGCCATTACTACAGGCAACAGATTATGGTCAATGTTATACCTTGACACACATCCTTGGTGGATTAATACTGTAAGTTAGTCTACTTGTATTTATATTCTGAAGGTACTTAGTCCCAATGGTCTAGACAACAGTAAATAGCACAGGGACAGTCTGTGGTTAATACTGATCATCTGATCTGCCCGCAGGCCAAAACCGTTCCCAAGTGAAATATCTTTTGTACTTTTTCTGTCAGAAAAGACTCACACGGAATTCAGCTAAAAAATGTGTTTAATTTAGGAAATATGTTCCAAATATTCCCACAGATATAAAGAGACATATGTGATCGTGTCTCAGTGTAATCAAGGTATGACAGAGTGCTTTTCAATGCAATCTCTTTTTTGGGCTTAGTTGTGGTCAATTTGCAATGTAGAAATTATTATAATTATGTTCTGCCCCCCCACCCCCCCCCCCGACCATTCACACCGACAAAAATTGTCCCACAAGGCTGAATCTAGTTTCCTACCCCTGCCCTACGATAAACTTCCAACCCAACCTGAACTTCACACTGCATCAGAACCTTTCCTTTGGCTTCTCCACTCTCACAGTTCCTTCCTTCTGAGTGTAGCCTGCCCTCTGACAAATACAGGACGGTGTGTGTGCGCTGGGGTGGGGGACTCGAGTTTAATCTCATCCTGACAGATGTCCCCCAGGGAGGTACTCTGTCAGAGTAACCTTCCCACAGGGTACCACACCAAACAGACATCTTGGTGTGTGTGGGTGTGTTAGTGTGCGTATATTTTACCTTTATTTAACTACGCAAGTCAGTTAAGAACAAATTCTTATTTTCAATGACGCCTTGGAACAGTGGGTTAACTGCCTTGTTCAGGGGCAGAACAACAGATTTTTACCTTTTCGGCTCAGGGATTCGTTCTTGCAACCTTTCGGTTACTAGTCCAAAGCTCTAACCACTAGGCTACCTGCCGTGTGTGGGTGTGTTAGTGTGCGTGTGTGCGTACGTGTATGTGTGTGCCTGTGTGTGTGTGGTGAATGCGTCTTTATCGGTTTGACACAAAGGTGAACCTTGAGGCTCTTTCTAAACCACTTTACCACTCCTTTTACACCGGGGAAATGTGTAGCTTTCCTCGTGCAAATGTAAATGGTCTATTTCTTCTTTTAGAGAAAAAAAGCCTTATGAATAAACCAAACTTGTGTGTGCTTCACGTTTCAGAGCACCCACAGCACCACACAGTCAGCACAATAGAGAGAAGAGAGGGAAGCACACAGGGAGGGAGAAAGATGGAGAAACAGATGGAGAAAGAGGGAGATAGGGAAAGAAAGAGAGATGGGGAAAGAGAGGGAGTGTTGAACAGAAAGAGGGTAGAAGGGATGGAGGGAGAGAGGGAGTTATATTAGAGGAAATGACAGATCGCTGTAGAAGGGACTCCTGAGCCAATGATGAACACCCCCCTAATGAACCATGCCCTATTAACCTCATTGGCTGGGAGAACCTGTCATGTTTTGTCTTTGATCATCATGTCTTGTCCCTGTGCTTCCCTCTGCTGGTCTTATTAGGTTCTTTCCCTCTTTCTATCCCTCTCTCTCCCCCTCCCTCTCTCCCTCTCTCGCTCTCTCTCTCTCTATCGTTCCGTTCCTGCTCCCAGCTGTTTCTCATTCTCCTAAACTACCTCATTTACTCTTTCACACCTGTCCCCTATTTTGCCCTCTGATTAGAGTCCCTATTTCTCCCTCTGTTTTCCGCTTCTGTCCTTGTCGGATTCTTGTTTGATGTTTGCTGTTCTGTGTCCTTGTTCCGCCCCTGTCGTGTTTTTGCCTTCTTCAGATTGCTGCGTGTGAGCAGGTGTCTATGTCAGCTACGGCCTGTGCCTTCCTGGAGCGACCTGCAGTCTGTGGTCGCGTCTCCAGTCGTTCCTCTCTACTGACGAGAGGATTTCAGTTTCCGTTTTGGATTTACCTTTGATAATATCCAGGAGAATCATTGTTTGTTTAAGACTGGAATAAAGACTCTGTTTCTATTACGTCGCTTTTGGGTCCTCATTCACCAGCATAACAGAAGAATCCGACCAAGAATGGACCCAGCGACTACGGATTCTCGCAACACTGCCGTCGAGACCAGGGAGCAATGCTCGGCAGACACGAGCAGAATTGTCTGCTGCTCGTCATTGCCGTTGAGTACGCCTTGAGAACCTCCCGCTCAGGTCTCCGATCTCTCAGGACAGTTTCAGATATACTTCCGATGTCTCAACATGTGTCCGTTATACCCACGCAACTCATTATTAACATATCATCATCATATAGCAAGAATCTTCTTGGTCGAAAACGTACATATTACCGGGTTGGAACAAATCACTCTATTATGCGAGCTATTTATTAGATTTAATACATTGTACTTCCTTACACTTCACAAACACATGTTTATACCTAACTGGGTGATGGGGGAAGACTTCCTCGAGGTTTTTCCAGTCTTGCATGGGAAGTTGTAATGTACGCTTTCCGTGTGGTTCGTGTTGCCAAACCTCATGTTCGTGTTTTATAATAGATCTGCTTTACTTTTACTACTCACAGCCCAAATCCACTTTTAAAAAACCTTCAAAAGAGAACATTTAGGAGACGTTCTGGTCGTTTTTATGTTGTGACTTACTCTAGTTGCCGTATGAAATTAGTACCGTTGTTCTATGGGTCATCACTCCTTTACTGGTCGGCTTTTTCAACCATAGAACAGGAGATAGTGAGTTACATCAAGACTTATCGATTCTCGCCGAGTGAAGAGCAATAGCTGGGGGCTGTCTGCACAGTGATGGTACAATCATGTAACTGTTTATTTTGGTTGTTTATCAGAACATTTATAAAGAGAAGTGAGAGGAAGTACGCACAAATTTTAGCGAAGTTAGTGTTTTCCTTATCTTTTTCCGTATTCGGGTTTGTTCCAATTCTTTTTTTGCGTGAAGGAGTGTCTTTCCAGAGGAAACTCCTGTTGTGATGTATCTTTTATCGCCTATATTTATGTCATTATGAAGGCTTGCAGTTTCTCGATCATCGATACCCATGAGATTTTACCCTCCCAGTAGTAGTTTCTCGTCACCTCGTGCTCGCAATGCATGTGTGCACAGGTTCCCGGATGCGCCTCCGGCTCGGACAAACGCAAGCGCGCTCCGTTCCACGGGCAGACTGTGAGTGGGGCATCTGCGGGCGGCATCAGAGTGGGTTTACGTGGTGGTCTAAGAGCGGACTCCCAGACCTCGAGCGCGCCACGGAGGCTAGAGTGCCCACCCGACCTTTCCCGTTCAATAGAGGAGGGATCAGATGATTCTTCTCCGCCGGGGGCGTGACGCACCTTGTGGGGGTTTCTCCCGTTAACTACACTGGAAGCTGTTCGGCGGACTCTCAACCCTTATTGATATATAGAAGTACACCAACTATCTCCGTCCACTAACTATGGTTCCTGTGTCTACACAGTTATTACCACTGGAATTAAGGAATCGAGCGATTAGATCGTATGATTATTCGATGAATCTATCGGATGCAGACTCTCTGGGCTAGGTTTGTAGAGCAATATCTGGGTTGTGGTTTGATAGGACCAAGATCGAGTGGCAATTTTTTTAAATACCTTTGTCGTGCACAGTGATATAACTCGGATATGGTTTACCGGCACTATGATATTCCGTAACAGAATCCTCAATTCCAGTCGTTTCCTTGGTCCCGAGCTCTCGGCTCTTCGAGATGTGACTCAGAGAAGTGCACCTACCATGTGCCAAGACTAAGGGTTGAGCGGGTGTTGTTAGTATGATTGCGCAATCATCTGACTTCCAGAGTTAGGTAAATTGAGGTGGTAAGACTTGAGAGGTTGAATTTCATCGACATCAATATCTGCACATCTTTTCTCATAATATGCCAACTTCCTCATTTTGCTTTGGTGCGTTGCTGGGATTACTTCAGATTATTTGTCTATGGGAGATAGGTACACATATCTCGTCCAGTAAGAAAAATGTAGTCGCCACAGTCTGTCCCTAACAATACAGTAACTTGGGCAGCAAGCGGGCTATGGCTGACTTTGTTGTGCACAGTTTTAGCGCACATAACGGTGGATCTTTTGATTCGGATACTCTTCTCAAATCCAAAGCTCCCAAAGCAGAACATAGACATTATCAAACTAACCCATACTCTCGTTCGGACTACTGGGATCTTCTAACAGCAAAATCAGGGAGACCGGTGGTCGTGGAAATGCTGTACTACTGTCTTGAGACTCTCAGAACAGCACTATTTTGATAAGACCTTTCATCGGTTGGCGAGCTTGTTTGAGACTATGTTTATTTAAATTAGTTAGGGGGGGAAAAACCGATTAGATGATACTATCTGGAGCTCTGAAACAATGTATACAAAGATATTACCATTTATAGCTTGTCTCACTCTCTGTGATGATGTTCCGGTGGTGTGTTTGGTGATGGATGGATAATAGTAACTAGACTGTAATGGATCAGCTTTTACATGTATCATGTTGTTTTTTGAATAGGATATTTGTTCAGGCTTCTTGCCAGAGTTTCCAGTGAGATATAGAGGGTGATGGTTGGAGCACATTGCATCCGTTGCCAAATATAGGAGCAGCCGGGAAGATTATCTTAGAGCATCTTATGCCCGAGTTACTAGTGAGCGCTGGTTCGTGCCATAATTATGGCTCCATAAGTGGTCCTCAAGATGGAGTCCTTTACGACGAACTTTTCATTGCAGTAATTCTTACATTTTTGTGTTTTTCTCACTCTCATTTAGCGACTAAATCCTATCGATGTCTGTTGGGGTCGGAGTAACTTTAATGGCCACATAGGTGGCCATGTGTGTTTAAAACCTCGCTACGGGTCTCACGTGAATGACTCAGTGAGTGTGGCTGATGTTCCCATATGCGTTGCGCCTTGAGCAATGTCATGTTCAAAGAAGTCAGCTAACAATGTGACAATTATATAATAGAGTTCCAACCAGGAATGCTGCTCTTATTCGCAATAGACTCGACTAGCACTCATATTGACAAGTTTATATACCATGACCACGCGTGTGGTGTTAACTGAAATGAATATTTTTGCACGAGTGCAAAAGCGCTTTTCTTGTTCTGTTCATAGTCGGTTCTATGTTTTCAGTTATTTTAAATCACATGACTTTGAAATTGACTTCCGGAGTCAAAGTCGCTTAATTGCACTCTTCTGTTTATAGTTACGACGAGAGGATATATAAACATATCATACATTTACCCTCCATGGGTTGGATCCTCGTAGGTTTAATTATTCCTGTATGGTGCCTTAATTCTATTCGATGTGTGCAGCTCAGTGGCATCGCGCACAAAGGTTGACATATCCATACCTTGTAGTGTACCAACTCTCCTGCTCTATGAGATAATCGCAAACTTTTTTTAGTATACCAGGGAGACTCAAAAAAATACTGCTTTTTAGTCTGTCTCGCATGACTAAGCTGGCTACTTCGTATATATGTGTGCGAATTTTAGTGGTAGAACATTGTGTGAGATGTTGAAAGTGATATGTTTACGTTCCATTTATGAAACTTAAAGCATTGACCATTGCCAAGCCCATATTCTTTTCCCTCACTATTTTGTCTTCCCTCTTAGTAACTCTCTTATTTAGGGCACATGGTGGCAGGGTTTTCGCGGATTTAGTATTGTCTAAGTAAAACGAGCCGCCTATTGCGTGTCGTGTGTATCTAGTCCACAAGAGTCATCTCATACAAGCTCAGACAGCACGCCAAATGGCCAATTTTAATCCACGCATAATACTCAATAGACATTGTGATTCGCACTCTAGCTTATCTTAGCTTTATGATGGAACGAGATTGGGCGGTGTCATCTAGGCTGGACCAAGATCACTAGAGCATGAATGACGAAATATGGTGTAATTGTTTTTGCGTCAGTGACACGCTGATTCTCCAATGATAACACACTGACAATTATATAAAAGTGGCTCGATTACAGTAATCATCATGGTTCTAGTCATTGTAACTCTGAGCATATAGCAATGTTATAAAATAATGTGTGGGTGTGTGGTGTGTGTGTGGTGGTGGAGTGGTGGTGTGTAGCAGAAGGGAGGAGGATAGGATAAGTTCTTAACGCTGCTATCTGAAGATCCAAATATTGTGTTGATGTGTGCTCGCATTAGTGGTTGGATTAGACAACATAATCCGTAATAGTGTGAATTTTATTTGCAGTGTATATATTATCGCCTATCATGCGCGGTACGGTGTCTCTGCAGTGGGACATGAGGAGAACCTGTAATCAAATTGATTATGTTACTATACCGACTCTTCTCGTGAAATAGGTAGAGGGACGATATTTGAGAGGACTTTAGCTTGTATAGATTTTAGAAATAAACGTATTAGCCTTGCTATGATTACTCGAGAGTCTCTAAAGTTAATATTCTCACTTTGTGCTATATGCATACACTCATCGGCATGACCTTATATCTCAGCCTGGTAAATGACTCCAGCGATGTGTTTTCTGCTTTAGCCAACTCCTTTGTCGTTGTGCTGATGTGGCCTAAACAAAGGGAAGAAACAACACAACGAGACATCTCTTAAACATAACCCAGGCCTAAAGTATTCAGACCATGACCACAGACAATAAAGTCTCAAGTGGCGATACGGGCATGTTGTGGAGTGATACGAGGCAGAAAAAGAGGGATCCGGGGTGGTGAGGGCTATTATGGTGACTTAAATAGATAGGACACTTGACCATATAGTAAGAAAAATGTCCTCTCTTACATTCAACTCCTTTAAGAAGTTAGAAGAAAAAACCTATTAAGTGATCGAAGATGGGATTAATTCACTTGATGTTAAAGGCGGCTAGGAGTCGAGGAAGCGTGACAGAAATAATTCAAAAGCCCATCATATTCAGTTACTCTTTGTTTTTCTGATTTTTCCCATTTTTTTTTTATTTGTTGTGACTGCTATGCCCTCGATGTCCCACTCACTTCATCTACGCGACGCCTAGTGGCTCTTCGGTCGAGAGAAGGCGAGCCGATTATAAAGGAACTATCTTTGTGCGGTATTGTTAAATTCATCCTGGGAGGATCATAAACAATTAGCACAAATGAGGCACAAATTGAGATGATATGCCTCTAACTCGCTGCTCTCTCCAAATAATCAAGAACTTATCTTTCAAATGACCCACACAGGCACAAACCATTAATCAGACTGCTATAAATTATTCCACCAGTTGCACCGTCAGGTGGCTCAGTAAAATGTCAGTTGGCTTTCTACTAGCACTCACTCAACAGTGCCCCCTTGAGGCTATTTACAAATAATACATTTAATTGATGGAGGGAGAGCTTAATCTCATTTTTGGGAAACTCAGTGCTATCACTTTCTGCGATTCGTGTGTGTTCTTGTCCATCTTAGAGTGAGTATGAAACACAACAAAGCGACGACGAGGTACGTGTTGTACATTTCTGTTAGCAAAGCGACTTCTCTTTTGTAGGTACAGTGGTCAGTGGCTCTACCTTATTATGTGCCAGTATAGGCCCGTATTGATTAAACAGTTGAAAACTTGGAAACACTTCACTAAGTGGCACAATAAAAGGTCCAGTGGTTACTGGTAGATAAGACCTAGGGCAAAAAGCAGCTAAGTTGAACAGCAGTTCTATCATGATTTTGTCCCTGTAGCCTGTGCTTCAACTCGATTTGTCATATCATACTCATTGACGCAATTTATTGGTTGACCTGTTGTGGTTGGAGCATACATGACCGCCACGTGATCCCTCTTGGAGTGTTTGAAAATACTAGTCATGTTTAAATCAGCTCAAAATGGGAGAAGACACATTTGTAGATGGCAGTGAGAGTTAGACGATTAAAAGTTAAGAGACGCAAGAGTAAATACGAATTAGAAAATGTTGGAGCTACCATGTGCTGTGGGAGGACGCAAGTTAGAGATGTGACTCGCTCTACGCTAACTATTGGAACAATAGTCAACAAACCATAACAAGATCAGGGTCGTCACTATTGCGCTAGTGTTCAGTTTGATTACAAGGACACAGACCCGCAGTAAGGTACTCCAGATATAATCAAATACTGCGCTCCAGGCTATACGCACTTCGGCCCCCCGGACAATAGGAATTATTTGCGACACTTACAGTAGCAAGTTAGTGCTAAACAATTCTCAAATTTAGCTCGGAGAAGGACTCTGAGTACACGCGGTAATGATCGTTGAAGGCAGCTGTGGTGTTCACGGTCTAGCAAGATAGAAACTCTCCGATCGTTCGAAGCACGGCCGCTCTACTGATGTATTGTTCTTTCCTCTCCGGAAACATGGCAGTTCCAAGTCCAAAACTCATGAGTAGTAGATTGGAGAGTTATTAAACCCCAACATCGCTCAGCTTTCTTAGGTCACAAAGCACTCAGGTCATGACCTGCGCTGTCTCGAAGCGCATCTGACTAGAGGGTGGGAATTAAATTCTTTACAGACACCCAGAATGCCCACTTTTAAACATCTCAATCCTTGAAGAAATACAAATGGTAGAGTATGACCGTGACATCTTGTTCCTATGTGTTAGTTCTATTTATTTGTGTAATAGTGTCTCAATTAGTCTCACTCAAGAAACTGGGTTAAACTCACTTTCCGAGCACATCAAGCGCATCTTTACATAAACAGCCAATGGGACCAGAAAAAGGAAGTTTGCGCAGAACGCCACGAATCCTCTCAGATCAGTTGATTTCCAACCATGGACGTGCTAAAATAAAAAGAAGCCTCAATACAGTTGCTGTCGCGATTTTGCCCATGTTTCCGTTTACGGTTAAGGATGCTGTATAGAATAAACTCAATTGCATCCCTGTTTCGGCATCTGACCTACCTCAACGATGAACGTCTTCTCTTCACCCACGTAGACCGAGACATAAACCCCATGATATAACATATTGACCACTAGTCAATATTTCCAGCAAAACCAGGGAAGACCCCGCTTTCTTTCCTCTTTCACTTCCAAGCCCCGCCATGACTGTCCCCAAATTCCCCCTCAGTCACGCGCTTTGAGTTCCAGTCTTATGTCTGTGTCCGTGCTTTATTTCCCAGGAAAGAATGATTACCTATATTTTTCTGGTTGAATTTCAACGCATTACCCAACCCACTATTTGTCTCGGCTCTCATTGCGCAGGACTCTGTTCTTAAAGCGTCACGCAAACGGAAAGGATTGTGTATAGCCTGCACTCCAGACACTCGCCCTTTAAACTGTAACATCCAGGAGGGTGCCAGGAAGCCGCGAG
>NW_019942843.1:135148-144575 GCF_002910315.2 Salvelinus sp. IW2-2015
TCTCCTCCCACCGGCTCAGAGACTGAGCCCATGCAGCTGGGAGTATTCGCATCTCGACTAAGGAGAGGGAACGGAGAATCACAACCGCCTTTGCCTCTATTGCGTTCTGCGGACATTTTGTCAGTCATGTCCAGTAAAAGCCAGAGCTCATCAGTAAGCGGAGGGCTACTGGTGAGCGCTACTACTCAGGTCTCTCCATCAAGATCCTGTACTACCTTGTCGGTCCATCTACGCTGGACCGGTTCGGCTGCTTCCTGCAGTGCCTTGATAGACTCTGG
This sequence comes from Salvelinus sp. IW2-2015, assembly GCF_002910315.2. NCBI lineage: Eukaryota > Metazoa > Chordata > Actinopteri > Salmoniformes > Salmonidae > Salvelinus > Salvelinus sp. IW2-2015. Next base: position 135,427 of record NW_019942843.1, read on the forward strand.
GGCTGAGGGATGTTTTATGGACGAAGCATGGGCTCGGAAACATGACAGAACCATTACTCTCTGGTATGTGGGGGTGTAATTGTGCTGATGGTTTACTGTAGGTTTGTATATTGTGTGGCCAGAGAAGGAATGGGCATAGGGCAGTTCTGGCAAATGCCAGATGGGCTGGTCCAATTTTAGCCCAGTGGGCCGGTATACATTTTTTTCTTCATTATTTGGCTAATAATATGTGTCTGTGGGGAAAATGGGCTGGTGTGTTAAAAATGCACGGCCAGAGCGGGGTTGTCCGATTAGTCAAGCTAACATTGAAGTAAAAGTCAAGGATTTGCAAGCTGACTGGCCTTTGCAAGTCAGCCGGTTCTGAAATACGAGCAAACATTTTTTGTTTGTTCTTTTTTTTCATCCGAATTATATCTGTTGACAAGAAAAAAATCTATTTACCTTTGACTTGGAATCATCTGAGCAGATCTGGAAACAAGAAACTACATGTGACCCGTTTGAATGCAAACTTTTTTTAAATCAAAATCTGCTTTTTGGCAGAAATGCCTTCTGAAACATGTGAACTTATATGTGCCTTCATAACAAACTTGTATACCATCTGTAAATATGAATACGATTGTTATATTACGAGCCTAGGTGGTTAAGCCACAGAAAAAGCGAGCAACCTACCCGCTAGCTATGATTAGCTGCGATAATGAGTGGGCTGGACAAGCTGAGAGATGAGTTTGGATTGGTCTGCCGTGTAGGGCGCTTCTGTCTATTTGAGCTGGTAGGTAATGTGTAGGTAATCCTGTCTAACGCTGCTTTAAAAAATATATTGCGTAGTAGAACTGCATGTGTTGCTCTCCACTTTCTGGAGGACCGAGTTTTGAAATTAGTGGAATTAGAGTATGATAGCTAAGATACTAAGTATATCAAGTTCAAGTTTATTTTATATAGCCCTTCGTACATCAGCTAATATCTCGAAGTGCTGTACAGAAACCCAGCCTAAAACCCCAAACAGCAAGCGATGCAGGTGTAGAAGCACGGTGGCTAGGAAAAACTCCTTAGAAAGGCCAAAACCTAGGAAGAAACCTAGAGAGGAACCAGGCTATGAGGGGTGGCCAGTCCTCTTCTGGCTGTGCCGGGTGGAGATTATAACAGAACATGGCCAAGATGTTCAAATGTTATAAATGACCAGCATGGTAATAATAGTCAGGAGTAAATGTCAGTTGGCTTTTCATAGCCAATCATTAAGAGTACTCTACCGCTCCTGCGGTCTCTAAGAGAGTTGAAAACAGCAGGTCTGGGACAGGTAGCACGTCGGTGGACAGGTCAGGGTTCCATAGCCGCAGGCAAGAAAGTTGAAACTGGACCAGCAGCAGCCAGGTGGACTGGGAACAGCAAGGAGTCATCATGCCCGGTAGTCCTGACGCATGGTCCTAGGGCTCAGGTCCGCCGAGAGAGAGAGAGAGAGAGAAGAGAAAGAAAAGAGAGAAGGAGAGAATTAGAGAAGAGCATACTTAAATTCACACAGGACACGGATAAGACAGGAGAAGTACTCCAGATATAACCAACTGGCCCTAGCCCCCGACACATAAACTACTGCAGCACAAATACTGGAGGCTGAGACAGGAGGGGTCAGGAGACACTGTGGCCCATCCGATGATACCTCCGGACAGGGCCAAACAGAAAGGATATAACCACCCACTTTGCCAAAGCACAGCCCCCGCACACTAGGAGGATATCTTCAACCACCAACTTACAATCCTGAGACAAGGCCGAGTATAGCCCACAAGATCTCCACCACAGCACAAACCAAGGGGGGGCGCCAACCCAGACAGGAAGATCACGTCAGTAACTTAACCCACTCAAGTGACGCACACCCTCCTAGGGACGGCATGAACGAGCACCAGTAGCCAGTTGACTCAGCCCCTAGTTAATAGGTTAGAGGCAGAGAATTCCGCAGTGGAGAGAGCGGGAACCCGGTTGCAGGCAGAGACAGCAAGGGTCGGTTCGTTTGCTTTCCAGAGCCTTTCCGTTCACCTTCACACTCCTGGGCCAGACTACACTCAATCAACCATATGAACCTACTGAAGAGATAAGTCTTCAGTAAAGACTTAAAGTTAAGACTGAGTCTGCGTCTCTCACATGGGTAGCAGACCATTCCAATAAAAATTGTGAGATCTATAGGAGAAAGCCCTGCCTCCAGCTGTTTTGCTTAGAAAATTCTGGGACATTAGGAGGCCTGCGTCTTGTGACCGTAGCTCGTACGTGTAGGATGTACGGCAGACCAACTCGGAAAGAATAAGTAGGAGCAAGCCCATGTACGCTTTATAGGTTAACAGTAAAACTTGCAATCAGGCCCTTTGCCATTTTTTAACAGCAGCCAGTGTAGGGAAGCTAGCACTGGAGTATATCATGATCAAATTTCTCGTTCTAGTCAGGATTCTAGCAGCGTATTTAGACTAAAACTGAAGTTTATTTAGTGCTTTATCCGGGTAGCCGGAAAGTAGAGGATTGCAGTAGTTAACCTAAGAAGTAACAAAAGCATGGATACATTTTTCTGCAGTCATTTTTGGACAGAAAGTTTCTGATTTTTGCAATGTTACGTAGATGAAAAAAGCTGTCCTTGAAACAGTCCTTAAATATGTTCGTTCAAAAGAGAGATCAGGGTCAGAGTAAACCGCCGAGGTCTTCACAGTTTTATTTGAGACGACTTTACAACATGCAAAGATTAATTGTCAGTTTAAACAGAAGATCTCGTTGTTTCTTGAGACCCTAGAACAGGCATTCTGTTTTGTCCGAGTTTAAAAGTAGAAACGTTTTTCTAGCCATCCACCTTCTTAGTCTGAACCAGGCTTTTCTAGGGAGGGCAGTTTTGGGGCTTCACCATGTTTCATTGGAAATGTACAGGCTGTGTGTTCATCCGCATAAACAGTGAAAGTTAACATTATGTTTTTCGAATGACATCCCAAGAGGTAAAATTATATAAGTGAAAAACAATAGTGGTCCTAAAACGGGAACCTTGAGGAACAACCGAAATGTACAGTTGGCATTTGTCCAGAGGACAAACCATTCACAGAGACAAACTGATATCTTTCCGACAGATAAGATCTAAACCAGGCCAGAACTTGTCCGTGTAGACCAATTTGGGTTTCCAGTCTCTCCAAAAGAATGTGGTGATCGATGGTATCAAAGGCAGCACTAAGGTCTAGTAGCACGAGGACAGATGCAGAGCCTCGGTCTGACGCCATTAAAAGGTCATTTACCACCTTCACAAGTGCAGTCTCAGTGCTATGATGGGGTCTGACTGAAGCATTTCGTATACAAGTAAGGGCATTTTATTTTATTTAACCTTTATTTAACAAGGCAAGTCAGTTCTTACACAAATTCTTATTTACAATGATGGCCTACCCTGGGCAACCATGCTATCCGTGACAGGGAGAAGCATCCATTCCATGTATATGGGTAAGATAGTATAGCTAGCTACAATTTCAGATGTTACAGGTTTCTGATTTTGACAGAAAGTAATTTTCATTTCAAGTTAAAGTGTACTGTTAACTAGCTAGCTAACAATACATGTATGATCTGTGTGGGAATATTATTCATATCTCGGAGCCATTTGCTTTGCTAGTTATAGCCTAATATTTGCTAGCTAACATTGAACCTGGTTAGTTAGCTACCTGCAGATTCATGCAGGGTAGCAACGTCATGAGATTATGGTTCATTGTTTACCTAGCTAGCTAAATGTCTTAACAGTAGAATGTCACTGCGACAACTGTTGATAGACGTAGCTGATAAATTCGCTCTGGCTATTACTCCGATTTCACAGCACTGTCATCTGAGTGTGCCAGGGCACAGAAAAACGGACGAATTTAGGAACTCTCAACACCCATTGAATATAGCCAGTGTCAGTAAACGTTGGCAAAAAAGTGTAAATTGTTGCCAGCAGCACAGTTGCAGTCACCAACGCCCTGGGTAACATTAAAACAGCCTAACCACCTCTGCTAGGGTGAGTAAAATGGTCAGTGAGCTGTTCTCTCATTTGTGTCTGGAAGTAGCTAACAAGCTAGCCAACATTAGCCAGTTAGCTTTGGTGCTTGACTGCTGTTGTTAGGACTGGGTGGGGCTAAAGCTTAAGAGGGTGTGAACAATTCTGAATGGGTGTCGACAAAGAAGGGCTTTCCAGTAGGTATCACAACATTCAAAGGCCATTTTCTCAAAAGTGTATATATCAACTTTCAAAGCAGAATTACTTTCCCATTGTTCCTCAACTGTAGTGTATGATATACCATTTTCTAAATCTGAATCTCTTCTTTTATCCAATATAGAAAACAACATTTCAAATGTTGCTACATAAGACGGAATAGAGGTCGGTCTCATTTAGTCTGCAAATCTACCGGGAGCACTTCCATCCAATCATAATGTCAAGATAGTTGTAGTCATCTCTTAAGTCATCTGTTAAAGAATTCTATATTGTGACACATGACATGGTTCGCACGTGCCACAAACAAACACACATGCACAAACACACACGCATACACACACACACGCACAAACACACACGCACAAACACACACGCACAAACACACACGCACAAACACACACACACACACAAACACACACACACGCAAACACACACGCACAAACACACAGAGGATTTGAGTGTGCAGGGACAGCAGAAAAACGGACGACTTTAGGAACTCTCACAACCCATGAATATAGCCAGTGTCAGTAAACGTTGGCAAAAAGTGTATTGTTGCAGCAGCACAGTTGCAGTCCACCAACGCCCTGGGAAATTAAAACAGCCTAACCACCTCTGCTAGGGTGAGTAAATGGTCAGTGAGCTTTCTCTACTTTGTGTCTGGAGTAGCTACACAACTGCCAACATTAGCCCAGTTACTTTGGTGCTTGACTGCTGTTGGTTTAGACTGGGTGGGGCTTAAAGCTTAGATGAGTGTGAAAATTCTGAATGGGTGTCGACAAAAGAAGGGCTTTCCAGAGGTATCGACAACATCAAGGCATTTTCTCAAAAGTGGGTATATACAACTTTCAAAAGCATGAATTTACTTTCCCATATGGTTCTCTCAAAACGTATTATGATATACCATTTTCTAAATTCTGAATCTCTTCTTTTATCCACTATAGTAAAACAACATTTCACATGTTGCTACTATAAGAGGAATAGAGGTCGCTCCATTAGTCTGCAAAATCACCGGGAGCACTTCCATCCCAATCTAATGTCAAGATAGTTGTAGTCATTCCTCTTAAGTCATCTGGTAAAGAATTCTATAATTGTGACACCTGACATGGTTCGCAACGTTGCCACAAACAAACACACATGCACAAACACACACGCATAACCACAACACGCACAAACACACACACAAACACACACGCACAAACACACACGCACAAACACACACCACACCAACACACACACACGCCACAAACACACAACAAACACACACGCACAACACACACACACACACAAAACACACACAGCCACAAACACACACACACACAACACCAACGCACAAACACACACACACACACACAAACACACACACACGCACAAACACACACAACACAAACACCAACGCACAAACCACACACCACCACCAACACACACCACGCACAACACACAACCACACACCACGCACAAACACACACAGCACAACACACACACAAACATCACACACCACCACACAACACACACAACGACAAACACACACGCACAAACACACACACAAACAAACACACACGCACATACACACACGCACAAACAACACACACAACAAACACACACGCACAAACACACACACACAACACACACACAAACAACACAACGCACACCACACACGCCACAAACACACACACGCACAAAACACACGCAAAAAACACACACAAACACACACACAAACAAACACAAACCACACGCAAACACAACACACACGCACAAACACAAACACACAAACACACCGCACAACACACAACAACACACAACAAACACACCACGCACAACACACACACAACCAAAAAACACACAGCGCACAAACACACACACAAACACAACACAAACAAACACACACGCACATACACACACGCACAAACACACACCACACAACCACACACACACAACAAACACACACACAAACACACCATACACACACACAATAAGAGCCTGTGGAATAACGTCTCTCTGTCCAGCCCATTAGTCAAACCATGACAGATAGAAAATTGTGACCAACACACTCAAATCAAATCGAATTTTCTGTGTCACATGTTTTTGTAAACAAAAGGTGTAGACTAACAGTGAGATGCTTACTTACTCATTCATTGAATGTGTATGCATTGGTTGGTAAACTGTTTCTGTGAAAAACAAAAGGTGTGCGTGCGTGTGTGTGTGAGTGTGTGTGCATGTGTGCATGTGTCTGTGTGTGTGTCTGTGTCTGCATGTGTGTACACATCACGTTGTGCATGTACAGTGGGGAGAACAAGTATTTGATACACTGCCGATTTTGCAGGTTTTCCTACTTACAAAGCATGTAGAGGTCTGTAATTTTTTATCATAGGTACACTTCAACTGTGAGATACGGAATCTAAAAACATAGGTACACCTTCCTCGTGATCATTGATGCCCCACGAGGTGAGATCTTGCATGGAGCCCCAGACCGAGGGTGTTGACCGTCATCTTGACTTCTTCCATTTTCTAATAATTGCGCCAACAGTTGTTGCCTTCTCACCAAGCTGCTTGCCTATTGTCCTGTAGCCCATCCCAGCCTTGTGCAGGTCTACAATTTACTCCTGATGTCCTTAACAGCTCTCTGGTCTTGGCCATTGCGGAGAGGTTGGAGTCTGTTTGATCGAGTGTGTGGGACAGGCGTCTTTTATACAGGTAACGAGTTCAAACAGGTGCAGTTAATACAGTAATGATTGGAGAAACAGGAGGGCTTCTTAAAGAAAAAACTAACAGGTCTGTGAGAGCTGGAATTCTTACTGGTTGGTAGGTGATCAAATACTTATGTCATGCAATAAAATGCAATTAATTACTTAAAATCATCCAATGTGATTTTTCTGGATTTTTGTTTTAGATTCCGTCTCTCACAGTTGAAGTGTACTATGATAAAAATTACAGACTTCTACATGCTTTGTAAGTAGGAAAACCTGCAAAATCGGCAGTGTATCAAATACTTGTTCTCCACTGTATGTGCATTTTTTTTCTGTACACTGTGACCTTTGATTAACTTCTCTTGAGTAGGGGCAGCATTCGGAATTTTGGATGAAAAGCATGCCCAAATTAAACTGCCAGCTACTCATCCCCAGAAGATAAGATATGCATATTATTAGTAGATTTGGATAGAAAACACTCTGAAGTTTCTAAAACTGTTTGAATCATGTCTTTGAAGTATAACAAATAACTTATTTAGCAGGCGAAACCCGAGGACAAACCATTCAGATTTTTTGTTGTTGTTTTGAGGTCACTCTCTTTTTCAATGAGGTTTCATTGGGAAACCAGATTTTCTAAGGGACCTTCTTGCAGTTCCTAGCGCTTCCTACTGGATGTCAACAGTCTTTAGAAATTGGTTGAGGTTATTCCTTGTGTAATGAAGGAGTACGGCCATCTTGAAGGAGGGTCACCCGAAGTGTCCTGTTTGTTAGATACGCGCATGACCAGAAAGCTAGCTACAGTTGGTTTTAATCCTGCATTGAACACCGTCTTCAATTTGATCGATTATTTACGTAAAAAAATAGCTAAAGTTGTATTACAAAAGTAGTTTGAAATTTTTTGGCAAAGGTTACAGGTAACCTTTGAGATATTTTGTAGTCACGTTTCACAATTTGGAACCGGTGTTTTTCTGGATCAAACGCACCAAATAAATGGACATTTTGGATTATATCGACGGAATGAATCAAACAAAAGGACCATTTTGTGATGTTTATGGGACATATTGGAGTGCCAACAACAGAAGCTCATCAAAGTAAGGCATGAATTATATTTTTATTTCTGCGTTTTTGTGTCGCGCCTGCAGGGTGAAATAGGCTTCTCTCTCTTTGTTTACAATGGTGCTATCCTCAGATAATAGCATCGTTTGCTTTCGCCGAAAAGCCTATTTGAATTCTGACATTTTGGCTGGATTCACAACCAGTGTAGCTTTAATTTGGTATCGTTCATGTGTGTTTTAATGAAAGTTAGATTTTTATAGTAATTAATTTGGCGCTCTGCATTTTCCTTGTCTTTTTGCTCAGAATAACTCAGATTTTTGGATATAAATATGAACTTTACCGAACAAAACATACATGTATTGTGTAACATGAAGTCCTATGAGTGTCATCTGATGAAGATCATCAAAGGTTAGTGAATCATTTTATCTCTATTTCTGGCTTTTTGTTACTCCTCTTTGGCTGGAAAAATGGCTGTCTTTTTCTGTGACTTGGCTCTAACCAAAATACAATCGTTTGGTGTGCTTTCGTCATAAAACCTTTTGAAATCGGACACTTTGGCTGATTTACAACAAGTGTATCTTTAAAATGGTGTAAAATACTTGTATGTTTGAGGAATTTAAATTATGGGATTTCTGTTGTTTTGAATTTGGCCCTGCATTTTCACTGGCTGTTGACGAGGTGGGACGCTACCGTCCCACATACCCTAGTGAGGTTAACCTGTATCTGTACATGAATAGAATGACAAATACCAAAGAACATTTAAGCCTACATATTCTTGTCCATTCTCACCAGCCAGGGCCTAAGACCACCAGTGCCCAGTTGTCCTAACTACCAATCTTTCTACCTGCGTCCCTCCTTCTCTCTAACCCTGTCACTTCTGCTGAATGGAAGACACAAGGTCAGCACAGAGAAACTCCACACACACACACACAACACACACACACACCACACACACACCCACATACAAACACACACACACACACACCCACATAAACAACACACACACACACCCACATACAACACACACACACACACACCCACATACAAACACACACACACACCCACATACAAACACACACACACACCACATACAAACACACACAACACCACACATACAAACACAACACACACACACACACACACACAAACACACAACACACCACACACATACAAACACACACAACACCGCACAACAACACACACACATACACACCAACACT
>NW_019942843.1:144600-182142 GCF_002910315.2 Salvelinus sp. IW2-2015
CCACAAACCACACCACACACACACACACAACACCAGCACAAACACACCACACAAACACACACGCACAAACACAACACACAAACCACACCACACGCACAAACACACACACACAACACACCACCACAAACACCACACAAAACACACACACCACATACACCACAACGACAAACACCACACACACAAACACACACCACAAACACACACACACAACACACACACAAACAAACACACACGCACATACACACACACACAAACCACACACACAACACACACCAGCACAAACACACACAACAACACACACACAAACACACACACAACCACATACACACACGCACAAACACACCACACAAACACACACCACAAACCACACACACCAAACACACACACAAACAACACACACCAAACACACACGACAAACACACACACACAAACACACAACGCACAAACACCACACAAACACAACACACAAAACAACACACACACGCACATACACACAGCGCCAAAACACACACACATCAAACACACAACACAACACAACACAAACAAACACACACACACACCCACAGACAAACACACACACACACCCACATACAAACACACACACACACCCACATACAAACACACACACACAGAAACCGGTTCCTGTGCCTGTTCCTGTGCCTGTTGTCAGAGAAATTCTATAGGAAGAGAGACTGCAGATTCTTTCAAACAACAATTTTATTATAAGATTGCAAAAATGAAGCAATCAACCATCACTGAGAATAGTCAGAGTTGAAAGTTCAACAAACAGAGTTGGCTCTCAGCTTTTATAGAAAAGTCCAACCTCTTTGTCTATGTGGCAGTTAGCAGATGTTTACAAACAGGGGTGAGGGACATAGTGTATAAAAGGCGTTTAGCTTGTCTGTGCAGCTTAAGATAGCTGACGTTGCCACCATTGTCTGTTCCTTCCTGCAAGTTTCCACACAGAGGATTTCCTGTAGGTAGTAGAAATGGGATGTCACATACTGAGGTCGCACCCGGCTCTTATCTGTACGCCCAACTTATTACTAATTCACACAACACAAGCCTGCATCAGCAAAAAAAAAAACACTAGCATATAACAATGGACAATTCTCTAAGTAAAAACAGCATAGTATGTCTAATTTTGTTATTTTCCATGACATTTCCTCCCTTTTGAGACCAAGTCTCAACCTAATGGAAAATGACTTATAAGCATTTTCATCAAACAAGCATTAACATGATTTGGAACGAGGGAAAAGGAAATACTTTTTTACACTTAGTACATTACAATTGTAAATGACCTCTGTTGTCGTTGAGTTTAAAACCTTAACATAGTACAATTCATTCTCAGAAGGGGAAAGCAACATATGTATTAAACATCAGTACACGCTTCATCACCACACACAAGGCAATCCCTTCGTTTGAGGTTTATTTGCGAGATCACTGTTGAGCTCTTTCAGATGTTTCACTACAATAGTCAAGTTACCCTCACCCTGGGGTATGAATGTACAGAAATGGTCACATACCAATTGGCACACTCTGCAGGAGATTTGATGCTTACCTTCCGGTGAGGTGGCCTCCTGTATACTGGGATCAATGTGTCACGCCTGCTCCCGCTCCCCCTCTCTGGCACTCGAGGGCGCCAGGCAGCCCATCATTACACACACCTGTCACCATTGTTGCATCAGCGCTTCATGGGACTCACATAGACTCTATTACTTTATTTATTGCCTTCCCTATATCTGTCCTTTCAGAATGCAGACACCAATATTGGAAGCATTAGGGAGTCTTTTTTTTTTTTTTTTTTTTTTTTTTAGGTTGGTGACATTGGATCCGTGTGCTACTGCTGAAGGAACCGGGGGTGTCTCAGCTGGCTTGTCGGACTTCCATGTCTTAGCTGGCTCGAGAAGTTTTCTTGCCTCAGTTGGCTCGGCAGGCTCCCATCTCATGTAATGCCTCATCAGGCTCCCATGCCTCAGCCGCCTTGTCAGACTTCCAAGCTTCAGCCAGCTCGTCGGGCTCCCACGCCTCGGCCTGTCAGGCTCGCCCAGGTGGGAAGCCGGGTGGCGCCCCTAGAGGGGGGGGTACTGTCACGCCTGCTCCTGCTCCCCCTCTCTGGTGCTCGAGGGCGCCAGGTGGCCCATCATTACGCACACCTGACACCATCGTTACGCGCATCAGCTCTTCATGGGACTCCCTTGGACTCTATTGCTTTATTGTTTGCCTCCCCTATATTTGTCCTTACACTATGGCTATTCCTTCAAGCGTTGCTTCTTTAAACCTCTTGACGCTAGGGGTCAGATTTTTTTTGATTTTTTAAATAACGTTCCCAAGGTAAACGGAATATTTCTCAGGTCCAGATCGTAGAATATGCATATAATTTACAGATTAGGATAGAAAACACTCCAAAGTTTCCAAAACTGTCAAAATATTGTCTGTGGGTATAACAAAACTGATTTCAGCCCTGCAGGCGCGACACAAAACACAGAAATAAACTGATTCTGCAGGCGAAAATCTGTGAAAATCTAACCCGGAAGTGATTTTTTAATTTTTTTATCTGTGTTTCCTGGCCTGTCTTTCTTCCATTTAAAGGCAACCAGATTCATTTTCCAATGGCTTCCTCAGGCTGTAACCACGCTTTAGACATAGTTTCAGGCTTTTATTTTGAAAAATGAGCGAGATTTTTCAAAAGTAGTCAGGTGTCTTCTGATTAGTTCCTGCGCGCGAGAGGGTAGCTCTCCATTCTCTTTTTCTCTCTTATTGAATAGGTTACGGTCCGGTTGAAATATTATCGATTATGTTTGTTAAAAACAACCTGAGGATTGATTATAAAAAACATTTGACATGTTTCTACAACCATTACGGATACTTTTTGGAATTTTCGTCGAACAGAACGAGACTTTGGTTTTCTGAACATAATGCACAACCCAAATGGCGTTTTTTTTGTTATAAAAGCAATATTTATTGAACAAAAAGAACATTTGTTGTGTAACTGGGAGTCTCGTGAGTGCAAACATCTGAAGATTATCAAAGGTAAGCGATTCATTTTATTGCTTTTCTTACTTTCGTGATCAAGCTAACCAAGCTAATATAAGGCTAACGGTTCTAGCATTGATTGATACACTCACAAAAGCTTAGATTGCTATTGTTGCAAAGCATATTTTCAAAATCTGAAACGATAGGTGGATTAACAGCAAGCTAAGCTGTGTTTTGGTATATTTCACTTGTGATTGCATGATTATAAATATTTTTAGTAATATTTTTGAATCTGATACGTTTTGGAATTTTCTTCTGCCTTTCAGGACCGGAATGAGGCTGTAGTTTTCTGAACATAACGCGCAACCCAAATTGCGTTTTTTGTTGTAATAGTAATATTTATCGAACAAAAATAACATTTATTGTGTAACTGGGAGTCTCGTGAGTGCAAACATCCGAAGATTATCAAAGGTAAGCGATTCATTCTATTGCTTTTCTGACTTTCGTGACCATGCTAATTTGGGGCTAGCTGTTCTAGCATTGATTGATACACTCACAAAAGCTTGGATTTCTTTCTCTGTAAAGCATATTTTCAAAATCTGACACAATAGGTGGATTAACAACAAGCTAAGCTGTGTTTTGGTATATTTCACTTGTGATTGCATGATTATAAATATTTTTTGTAATATTTTGCGCCCTGCAATTCAGCGGTTGTTTAGGAAAATGATCCCGTAAAAGGGATCCATAGCGCAGAGAAGTTAACAAACCCTTCACTGAAAGTTTACAAAAGTGCCTGAAATGACAACACCATCTCTGCTAGAATCTGCAACTAACACCCTTATGCAAACATTCTGTCTCAAATACATTCTCTGAATGTACTTAGCCTCCGGTTACAAATGCACATAAATCATTCCATCTAACCCACAACACGTTAGTCATTACTGCTAGTCCCCTTGTTGTTAGAAACACACTAAAACATGCTCAAGTCAAGTGTACTGTATCATCCAGAAAGCCATATGTTTTGATATACTTTAACATTAGAATTCTAATAACATGGTAAAATAAAACCCCTACTATCAATGTTATACAACCCAAATTTAGAATGACAGTCTTCATTGAAATTCAAGACCCTCAACTTTGCACACAGACACGGTTAGAATATACAGTACTTCCAGACACAGAACATTTTACTCACTCTAACAGAGCTGGTTTGGCTTGTTTCATGTTATCCAAAGCTTTGGTTACTAATTATGCTGCTGGCAACAATTTAATTATGTTATTTTCCCCCAATGTTTACTGACACCGGCCATATTCAACAGGTGTTGAGCATTCGTAAATTCAACAGTTATTCTGCACTCTGGCACATTCAATCGAGAGTGCTCATTGACGAAGAGACAAACCATCAAAGATTTAAAAAATATGTCTCTACATCGCGTCAGTCCATATGTGGGTTGTAAAGGGTTGTCCCTTCTTTCCTCAGTTGTAACAAGCAAAGTTATTACCTTGTCATGGTTGTCATCCAGCCCGTCCGTCAACACTGGCTCCCCCTCACCTTCCTCCACCCCTTCCTCTTTCCTTCTGTCCATTGTTTGGAAGAGCTCCCTGAGACTAATTCTGTAATTTTACACAAAGCTGTTTGTGTGCCTTTGATATATCCACTGCAATGGATCCACCTTTCATCTGTCTGCCAGCTGCACTACTCATTTCATATTTAGCTGTTATTGCAGTTCCATGTTGTTTTTAATGAAGAGCATTGACTTGAGATCATCAAATCATGATAATCCCATCAAGTGAATGAATCTTCCCACTGCAATGTGTTGTCAGATAGTGGATCTTCCCCCACTTTGTCCCTCTGTGTACAGTCGATCTGCATATTGAAATTCTACCTCACCCTGGCCTGCTAAATCTGCCCAGGGTGCATTTGTTTTATGTCTCTGCCTAGAGAGATAGTTTGTTTGAAAAAAATCTCTCTCTCTCTCTCTCTCTCTCTCTCTCTCTCTCTCTCTCTCTCTCTCTCTCCTCTCTCTCTCTCTCTCTTCTCTCTCTCTCTCTTCTCTCTCTCTCTCTCTCTCTCTCTCTCTCTCTCTCTCTCTCTCTCTCTCTCTCTCTCTCTCTCTCTCTCCTCTCTCTCTCTCTCTCTCTCTCTCTCTCTCTCTCTCTCTCTCTCTCTCCTCTCTCTCTCTCTCTCTCTCTCTCTCTCTCTCTCTCTCTCTCTCTCTCTCTCTCTCTCTCTCTCTCCTCTCTCTCTCTCTCTCTCTCTCTCTCTCTCTCCTTCTCTCTCTCTCTCTCTCTCTCTCTCTCTCTCTCTCTCTCTCTCTTCTCTCTCTCTCTCTCTCTCTCTCTCTCTCTCTCTCTCTCTCTCTCTCTCTCTCTCTCTCTCTCTCTCTCTCTCTCTCTCTCTCTCTCTCTCTTCTCTCTCTCTCTCCTCTTCTCTCTCTCTCTCTCTCTCTCTCTCTCTCATATATATATATGGCAGCTTCATTAAACAGTACCCGCAAAACACGAGTCTCAACGTCAACAGTGAAGAGGCGACAACAGGATGCTGGCCTTCTATGCAGAGTTGCAAAGAAAAAACATATCTCAGACTGACAATAAAAAAAAAAGATTAAGATGGGGCAATAAACACAGACACTGGGCAGAGGAACTCTTCGCTGTTGACATTGAGACTGGTGTTTTGCGGGTACTATTTAATTAAGCTGTCATTTACAACATTAACAATGTCTACACTGTATTTCTGATCAATTTGATGTCATTTCAATGGACCAAAAATTTGCTTTTCTGTCAAAAACAAGGACATTTCTAGGTGACCCAAACTTTTGAACGGTAGTGTATATACAGTACCAGTCCAAATTTTGGACACACCTACTCATTCAACGGTTTTTCTGTTTTCCCCAGATTTCTACATTGTAGAATAATAGTGAAGACATCAAAACTATGAAATAACATATATGGAATCATGTAATAACCAAAAAAGTGTTAAACAAATCAAAATATATTTTATATTTTAAATTCTTCAAAGTAGCCACCCTTTGCTTTGATGACAGCTTTGCACACTCTTACATTTGGAATATTTGGAACCAAGGAATGATCACCCCAATACTCAAAAGCGGAGATAAATTTGACCCCCATAACTACTGGGGGATATGCGTCAACAGCAACCTTGGGAAAATCCTCTGCATTATCATTAACAGCAGACTCATATATTTCCTCAGTGAAAACAATATACTAAGAAAATGTCGAATTGGCTTTTTACCAAATTACCGTACGACAGACCACGTATTCACCCAGCACACCCTAATTGGCAAACAAACAAACCAAAACAAAGGCAAATTAATCTCATGCTGTGTTGATTTCAAAAAAGCTTTTGACTCAATGTGGCAAGAGGGTCTACTATACAAATTGATGGAAAGTGGTGTCGGGGGAAAACATACAATCTCATAAAATATATGTACACAAACAACAAGGGTGCGATTACAATTGGAGAAAAACACACACATTAGAATTGGGGAAAAAATACATTTCTTTCCACAGGTTCGTGGGGTGAGACAGGAATGCAGCTTGAGCCCCATTCTCTTCAACATATACTGTATATCAACGAATTGGTGAGGGCAGCACCCAGTCTGCAGCACCCGGCTTCACCCTACTAGAATCTGTCAAATGTCTACTGTTTGCTGATGAGCTGGTGCTTCTGTCCCAAACCAAGGAGTGCCAACAGCAGCACCTAGATCTTCTGCACAGATTCTGTCAGACCTGGGCCCTGACAGTATGTCTTAGCAGGACACAAATAATGCTGTTCCAAAAAAGTCCAATTGCCAGAACCACGAATACAAATTCCATCTAGACACCATTGCCCTAGAGCACACAAAAAACTATACATAACTTGGCCTAAACATCAGCGCCACAGGTAACTTCCACAAAGCTGTAAACGATCTCAAAGACAAGGCAAGAAGGGCCTTTTACAACATCAAAAGGAACATAACATTTGACATACCAATTAGGATCTGGCTAAAAATACTTGAGGGGGTCCGCTCATCCACACAGATTTCACAAAATGGGACAAACACCAAATTGAGACTGTATGCAGAATTCTGCAAAAATATCCTCTGTGTAGAACTTAAAATACCAAATAATGCATGCAGAGCAGAATTAGGCTGATACCCGCTAATTATCCAAATCCAGAAAAGAGACGATAAATTCTACAACCACCTAAAAGGAAGTGATTCCCAAACCTTCCATAAAATAGCCATCACCTACAGAGAGATGAAACTGGAGAAGAGTCCCCCAAGCAAGCTGATCCTGGGGCTCTGTTCACTAACACAAACAGACCCCACAGAGCCCCAGGACAGCAACACAATTAGACCCAACCAAATCATGAGAAAACAAAAAGATAATTACCTGACACATTGGAAAGAATTCACAAAAAAACTGAGCAAACTAGAATTATATTTGGCCCTAAACAGAGAGTACACAGTGGCAGAATACCTGAC
This sequence comes from Salvelinus sp. IW2-2015, assembly GCF_002910315.2. NCBI lineage: Eukaryota > Metazoa > Chordata > Actinopteri > Salmoniformes > Salmonidae > Salvelinus > Salvelinus sp. IW2-2015. The sequence continues at coordinate 152,064 of NW_019942843.1, forward strand.
CACCGTGACTGACACAAGATTAAGGACAGCTTTGACAATGTACAGACTCAGTGATCACAGCCATGCTATTGAGAGTGGCCGCCTAAGGCAGACATGGCTCTCAAGAGAAGACAGGCTATGTGCACACTGCCCACAAAATGAGGTGGAAACTGAGCTGCACTTCCTAACTTCCTGCCAAATGTATGGCATGACCTGTTGCCTCATGAAAAGGGCAACCAGTGAAGAACAAACACCATTTGCACATTGTTACAACTCTGTATATAGTCATTTGAATAAGACATTTGAAATGTCTCTTATTCCTTTGGAACTTTTGTGAGTGTGATGTTTACTGTTAATTTTTTTGATTATTTCACTTTTGTTTATTATGTATTTCACTTGCTTTGGCAATGTAAATATATGTTTCACATGCCAACAAAGCCCTTTGAATTGAATTGAATTGAATTGAGATGGAGAGAGAAATAGAGTTAGAGAGTGAGAGTGAGAGAGAGAGAAAAAGAGAGAGGAACAGAGAGAGAGACAGAGGCTCCGCTTTTACTTATGTCATGCCAATGAAGCACCTTTAAATGGAATTTAATTGAGAACCATGTAGGGGGGGGGCAGTGGAGATTCACTTCTTTGGGGTAGGGGGCCGTATTTTCACGTCCGGATGAAAAGCGTGCCCAGAGTAAACTGTCTGCTACTCAGGCCCAGATGCTAGGATATGCATATTTTTTGTAGATTTGGATAGAAAACACCCTGCAGTTTCTAAAACTGTTTGAATGATGTCTGTGAGTATTACAGAACTCATATGGCAGGCAAAAGCCTGAGAAGAAATCCAACCAGGAAGTGGGAAATCTGAGGTTTTTAGTTTTTCAACTCTTTGCTTATCCAAGATACAGTTGAAATGGGGTCATGTTGCACTTCCTAAGGCTTCCACTAGATGTCACCAGTCTTTAGAACCTTGTATGATGCTTCTACTGTGAAGTGGGGGCGAATGAGAGGGGATTGAGTAAGGTCTGCCATGAGCTGACCATCCGCTGACCATGCGCGTTCATGTGAGAGTTAGCTTGAGTTTCATCGTATTTCTGAAGACAAAGGAATTCACCGGTTGGAACATTATTGAAGATTTATGTTAAAAACATACTAAAGATTGATTCTATACTTCGTTTGACATGTTTCTACGGACTGTAATATGACTTTTTGTCTGAACTTCTGCCTGGACCTGCCCGCGTGTCGTGAGTTTAGATTGTGTACTGAACGCGTGAACAACAAGGAGGAATTTGGTCATAAATGATGGACATTATACAACAAAACAAACAGTTATTGTGGAACTGGGATTTCTGGGTGTGCATTCTGATAAAGATCATCAAAGGTAAATGAATATGTATAATGCTATTTCTGACTTCTGTTGACTCCAACATGGCGGATATCTCTTTGGGTTGATTTGTTGTCTGAGCGCCGTACTCAGATTATTGCATGGTTTGCTTTTTCCATAAAGTTTTTTTGAAATCTGACACAGCGGTTGCATAATATATAATATAATTTCATGAAATCACAAGTCCAATACAGCAAATGAAAGATAAACATCTTCTGAATCCAGCCAACATGTCCGATTTTTAAAATGTTTTACAGCGAAAACACAACATATATTTATGTTAGCTCACCACAATATCCAAAAACACACCGCCATTTTTTCACAGAAAAGATAGCTTTCACAAAACCCACAAATAGAGATAAAATTAATCACTAACCTTTGAACAACTTCATCAGATGACAGTCATATGACATCATGTTATACAATACATTTATGTTTTGTTCGATTATGTGCATATTTATAGCCACAAATCGTGGTTTTACATTGGCGCCATGTTCAGAAATGGCTCCAAAATAGCGAAAGTAATTACAGATAGCCACGTGAAATGCAGAAATACTCATCATAAAACTTTTATGAAAAATACATGTTGTACATATAATTAAAGATATACATCTTGTGAATCCAGCCAACATGTCCGATTTTTTAAATGTTTTACAGCGAAAACGCAACATATATTTATGTTAGCTCACCACAATATCCAAAAACACACCGCCATTTTTTCACAGAAACGATAGCTTTCACAAAACCCACAAATAGAGATAAAATTAATCACTAACCTTTGAACAACTTCATCAGATGACAGTCATCTGACATCATGTTATACAATACATTTATGTTTTGTTCGATTATGTGCATATTTATAGCCACAAATCGTGGTTTTACATTGGCTCCATGTTCAGAAATGGCTCCAAAATAGCGAAAGTAATTACAGATAGCAACGTGAAATACAGAAATACTCATCATAAACTTTGATGAAAGATACATGTTTAACATATAATTAAAGATACACTGGTTCTTAATGCAACCGCTGTGTTAGATTTAAAAAATAACTTTAGTAAAAAGCACAGCATGCAATAATCTGAGACAGCGCTCAGCCATCCTCCGCCATGTTGGAGTCAACAGAAATACGAAATTACATCATAAATATTCCCTTACCTTTGATGATCTTTCATCAGAATGCAGTGCCAGGAATCCTAGTTCCACAATAAATAGTTTTTTTGTTTTATAATTACTTCTGTCGAATTAGCAACTTTGGCTAGCATGTGTAGTTCACGTGTCCATCGAACTTTACGCTAATGAATGAAAACTTCAAAAAGTGATATTACAAATCGAATAAACTGGTCAAACTCAGTTGAGAATCAATCTTCAGGATGTTTTTCTCATATATATCCAATAACGTCCCAGACGGAGCATTTCTTCATGTCTATCTAACGCATTGCAGACAAGGACATCACATGCGTAGTGTGCGTGGCCAAGAACTGGCAATATGCCTGACCAGTCACTCCATTGGCTCTCGTCCGGTCCCAAATCAAGCTATACGCTTCATTCCACGTTCTACTGCCTGTTGYCATCTAGTGGAAGGCGTATGAAGTGCATACAGATCCATAAATATAGGAGAATTGAATAGGTGATGCCTTTCACAGCGACCCATTTCAGAATTTTCACTTCCTGTTTGGAACTTTACCTGCCATATGAGTTCTGTTTTACTCACAGATATAATTCAAACAGTTTTAGAAACTTCAGAGTGTTTTCTATCCAATAGTAATAATAATATGCATATCATATGATCTAGGACAGAGTACGAGGCCGTTTAATTTGGGCACCAATTCATCCAAAAGTGAAAATGTCGCCCCCTATCCCTAAGAAGTTTTAAGGAGAAGTGGATCTAAAATTCTATGTATAACACTTGTATTTTCATCAACATTTATGATGACTATTTCTGTAAATTGATGTGGCTCTCTGCAAAATCACCGGATGTTTTGGAACAACTGAACATACCGCGCCAATGTAAACTCAGATTTTTGGATATAAATATGAACTTTACCGAACAAAACATACATGTATTGTGTAACATGAAGTCCTATGAGTGTCATCTGATGAAGATCATCAAAGGGTAGTGATTAATTTTATCTATATTTCTGCTTTTTGTGACTTCTCTCTTTGTCTGGAAAAATGTTTTTCTGTGACTTGGCTCTGACCTAACATAATAATTTGGTTTGCTTTCATCGTAAAGCCTTTTTGAAATCAGACACTGGATTTACAACAAGTGTATCTTTAAAATGGTGTAAAATACATGTATGTTTGAGGAATTTTAATTATGGGATTTCTGTTTTTTTTTATTTGGCGCCCTGCAGTTTCACTGGCTGTTGACGAGGTGAGATGCTACCGTCTCACATACCCTAGAGAGGTTAACAGAGATAGGGGGGGAAGGAGGAAGGAGGGTGAGAATGCGTGGGGTTTACAGTTGAAGTCGGAAGTTTACATACACTTAGGTTGGAGTCATTAAAACTTGTTTTTCAACCACTCCACAAATTTCTTGTTAGCAAACTATAGTTTTGGCAAGTCGGTTAGGACATCTACTTTGTGCATGACACAAGTAATTTTTCCAACAATTGTCTACAGACAGATTATTTCACTTATAATTCACTGTAACACAATTCCAGTGGGTCAGAAGTTTACATACACTGAGTTGACTGTGCCTTTAAACAGCTTGAAAAATTCCAGAAAATTATGTCATGGCTTTAGAAGCTTAGCTTAGCGTTAGAAGCTCAATTGACATCATCTAAGTTAATTGTAGGTGTACCTGTGGATGTATTTCAAGGCCTACCTTCAAACTCAGTGCCTCTTTGCTTGACATCATGGGAAAATTAAAAGAAATCAGCCAAGACCTCAGAAAAAAATGTGTAAACCTCCACAAGTCTGGTTCATCCTTGGGAGCAATTTCCAAATGCCTGAAGGTACCACGTTCCTCTGTACAAAAAAATAGTATGCAAGTTTATACACCATGGGACCACGCAGCTGTCATACCGCTCAGGAAGGAGACGCGTTCTGTCTCCTAGAGATTAACGTACTTTGGTGTGAAAAGTGCAAATCAATCGCAGAACAACAGCAAAGGACCTTGTGAAGATGCTGGAGGAAACAGAAACAAAAGTATCTATATCCACAGTAAAACGAGTCCTATATCGACATAACCTGAAAGGCCGCTCAGCAAGGAAGAAGCCAGTTCTCCAAAACCACCATAAAAAGCCAGACTACGGTTTGCAAATGCACATGGGGTCAAAGATCGTACTTTTTGGAGAAATGTCCTCTGGTCTGATGAAACAAAAATAGATCTGTTTGGCCATAATGACCATCGTTATTTTTGAAGGAAAAAGGGGGAGGGTTGCAAGCCGAAGAACACCATCCCAACCGTGAAGCACGGGGGTGGCAGCATCATGTTGTGGGGGTGATTTGCTGCAGGAGGGACTGCTGTACTTCACAAAATAGATGGCATCATGAGGGAGGAAAATTATGTGGAAATATTGAAGCAACATCTCAAGACATCAGTCAGGAAGTTAAAGCTTGGTCGCAAATGGGTCTTCCAAATGGACAATGACCCCAAGCATACTTGCAAGCAAAGTTGTGGCAAAATGGCTTAAGGACAACAAAGTCAAGGTATTGGAGTGGCCATCACAAAGCCCTGACCTAAATCCTATAGAAAATTTGTGGGCAGAACTGTAAAAGCACGTGCAAGCAAGGAGCCCTACAAACCTGACTCAGTTACACCAGCTCTGTCAGAAGGAATGGGCCAAAATTCACCCAACTTATTGTGGGAAGCTTGTGGAAGGCTACCCGAAACGTTTGACCCAGTTAAACAATTTAAAGGCAATGCTACCAAATACTAATTGAGTGTATGTAAACTTCTGACCCACTAGAAATGTGATGAAAGAAATAAAAGCTGAAATAAATCATTCTCTCTACTATTATTCTGACATTTCACATTCTTAAAAGAAAGTGGTGATCCTGACCTAAAACAGGGATTTTTTTACTAGGATTAAATGTCAGGAATTGAAAAACTGAGTTTATTTGGCTAAGGTGTATGCAATCTTCTGACTTCAACATTATGTGCCAAGGTCATCGGAAAGATGATTATCATAGCATGAACCCAACTGTGTGTGTGTGTGTGTGTTGGGGAGGTGTGTGTGTGTGTGTTGGGGAGGTGTGTGTGGTGTGTGTGTGTGTGTGTGTGTGTGTGTGTGTGTGTGTGTGTGTGTGTGTGTGTGTGTGTGTGTGTGTGTGTGTGTGTGTGTGTGTGTGTGTGTGTGTGTGTGTGTTGGGGAGGTGTGTGTGTGTTGGGGAGGTGTTTGTGTGTGTTGGGGAGGTGTGTGTGTGTTGGGGAGATGTGTGTGTGTGTTGGGGAGTGTGTGTGTGTGTGTGTGGTGTGTGGTGTGTGTGTTGTGTGTGTGTGTGTGTGTGTGTGTGTGTGTGTGTGTGTGTGTGTGTGTGTGTGTTGCGTGTGCGTGTGCGTGTGCGTGTGTGTGTGTGTGCCCGAAGTTCCCTAATACATTCAGCTCCACACCCCAGGTAGAGGTGTAGCGTGAGGGGCGAGTCAACACCCCCCTCCCAGACCCTGATGTCTCTTAATTCTCTCCCTCACCATTCTCTCCCCATGCCTGTTTATCCTCCGTGACCCTCCTCCTTCTCTCCCCCATTCCCCCTCCATCCCTCCCGTCCTCTACATTTACCATTGTGTCGCCCGTTAGCTGGATTTATGCAGCTGATCGGTGGGGAGGCCTGTGGATGCTACACGCTACGGTGCTACACGCTGCTGTGGACGCTACGGTGAGCGCCCCACTAGCTTCCCACCTGCTGTTTTTTGTGGATGTTTACGACTGCTTATATGCTACGATGTTAATAGGCTACGATGCTAACTAAAGCTACTGGCCCTGCTGCTGTCTACCTGCTGGGCCGAACCCCCTTTGATGGGCCATAACTGGCAATTACTGACCATTGCTGGCCTGCTATTGGCGCAATTCTTCATCACTGCTGCTAGAGCTTCTGCCCTGGTATGCTTGTGCTAGAGCGAGAGAGAGGGAGAGGGGTGGGTGAGAGAGACACATTTCCCCCAGATTACACAGACCAAACAAAGATTTCCAAAACAAATCCAATTTTGATATACTCCCATATCTATTGGGTGAAATACCACGTGTGCCATCAAGCAGAAATATTTGTGACCTGTTGCCACAAGAAAAGGGCAAGTAGTGAAGAACCAACACCTATGTAAACACAACCCATATTTATGTTTATTTATTTTCCCTATTGCACTTGCACTATTTGCACATAATATGACATTTTAAATCTGTTTATTATTTTGGAACTTTGTGAGTGTAATGTTCACTGTTCATTTTTTTATTGTTTATTTCATTTTTGTTTTATCTATTTCACTTGAGTTGGCAATGTAAGCATATGTTTCCCATGCCAATAAAGCCCTTGAAATGAAATTGAATTGACAAAAGTCCTCAAGGTCAGAGCAGCCTCTGTAGAAGGTTTAAACGGACAAAGGTCTATTTCATTGTCAGAGTTCATACATCACAAATCAAATAACAGATCCAGAGTATTGGAATACTAACATGGTATTGCATGCTTATTTACCATTCATTCTGACATTCCACTGTGCTTGAGAAAACACACACATCGCTCTTCTAAAGACACAAACACACCCTCACACACATACACATACACAAACACAACACAAACACACCCTCACACACATACACAAACACACCCTCACACACATACACAAACACACCCTCACACACATACACAAACACACCCCCACACACATACACAAACACACCCTCACACACATACACAAACACCCTCACACACATACACAAACACACCCTCACACACATACACAAACACACCCTCACACACACTGGATGCTTATTAGCCTCATAGGTAACCAATTTTTCCCTGTCTTCTTGATCAACGGTCATCTATAAGTCAGCCATGGCCCATTAGCTTTGTGATAAATGCCAGCCCGCAACTTAAAGGGGAAATGAGCAGTTGCTACATCCATTTTTGGACTTAAAAATGAATGATATGTACCCAATGATTCTGGAAGAATGGAACTTATAAATGTCTCATGAGTCAACTCTTGTACCCCATCAGAACCCAAAATATAAGCTTGTTTTATTCCAATGTTTGTAACCAAAGTGCAGGTAAACAAACAAAACATGGTTAAAAACATGATTAAAACACTAATTTTTTACAGACATCTGGAGCAAGCTCAACCTTGACGGATCAATGTTAAAGAGCTAGCTAGGTACTTAGCTACAGCACTTCATGGTTATACTTCATATCAGCAGCGTATCGCCTCTAACAACCTTCCTAACATTTGCATCAATTCAAATCACTCCCGAACTTAACAATGTAATCTTTGGGGCTCCCGAGTAGTGCAGCGGTCTAAGGCACTACATCTCAGTGCTAAAGGCATCACTACAGACCCTGGTTCGATTCCAGGCTGTATCACTACCGGCCATGATTGGGAGTCCCATTGGGCGGCGCACAATTGGCCCAGCATCCTCCGGGTTAGGGTTTGGCCATGGTAGGTCGTCATTGTAAATAATAATTGGTTCTTAATTGACTTGCCTAGTTAAATAAAGATTCAATAAAAACATGAACAATACATTTTAGTCCCTCCAAGTGTCAAATCAGGGCCCGTGTTCTTAAAGAGTCTCAGAGTGCTGATCTAGGATCAATTTGGCCTTTTCAATCATAATGTCACGCCCTGGCCTTAGTTATCTTTGTTTTCTTTATTATTTTAGTTAGGTCAGGGTGTGACATGGGGGATGTTTGTGTGTTTTTGTCTAGTCGAGGGTGTTTGTAMTGTCTAGGGGGTTTTGGTAGAGTTRATGGGGTTGTGTTCAGTGTAGGTGTRTAGGTATGTCTATGGTTGCCTGAGTGGTTCTCAATCAGAGACAGCTGTCTATCGTTGTCTCTGATTGGGAGCCATATTTAAGGCAGCCATAGGCATTAGACAGGTTGTGGGTAATTGTCTATGTCTATGTTGCATGTGTGCACGAAGTTTGTATAGCTTCACGATCGTTTGTTGTTTTTGTTAGTTTGTAAAAGTGTTTCGTTTTCGTGTTCATCTTCGTCAATAAAAAGGAAGATGTATTCGTATCACGCTGCGCCTTGGTCCTCTCTTCCACATAAAGACGATCGTGACACATAATAAATAAGATAACATGGACAGTGGGGACGTGATCCTAGATCAGCACTCCTACACTGAGAAGCTTTAGAAATATGGGCCCTGAGTGGTATATCTCACTGATCCTGCTCATGAAATGTGACGGTGTTGTAGTAACACTGAGTGGTATATCTCACTGATCCTGCTCATGAAATGTTGACGGTGTTGTAGTAACACTGAGTGGTATATCTCACTGATCCTGCTCATGAAATGTGACGGTGTTGTAGTAACACTGAGTGGTATCTCTCACTGATCCTGCTCATGAAATGTGACGGTGTTGTAGTAACACTGAGTGTATACTCACTGATCCTTCATGAAATGTGACGGTGTTGTAGTAACACTGAGTGGTATCTCTCACTGATCCTGCCTCATGAAATGTGACGGTGTTTAGTAACACTGAGTGGTATATCTCACTGATCCTGCTCATGAAATGTGACGTGTTTGTAGTAACACTGAGTGGTATATCTCACTGATCCGGCTTCATGAAATGTGACGGTGTTGTAGTAACACTGAGTGGTATCTCTCACTGATCCTGCTCATGAAATGTGACGGTGTTGTAGTAACACTCAGCATCACCACATTTCCTCCATTGCTGCTGATATAATGTAGCCGATATGTGTTTAATAAGCTCGGAGACTGTATAATGCACTGGGAGACTGCATAATACACTGGGAGACTGTATAATACACTGGGAGACTGTATAATACACTGGGAGAGTGTGTAATACACTGTGAGACTGTATTATACACTGGGAGACTGTATAATACACTGGGAGACTGTATAATACACTGGGAGACTGTATAATACACTGGGAGACTGTATAATACACTGGGAGAGTGTGTAATACACTGGGAGAGTGTATAATAAACTGGGAGACTACATAATAAGCTGGGAGACTGTATTTTTTATTAAAAAACACTCAAACAAAATAACGAAAGTCAAAAAACAAAAGCGAACAGTTCTGTCAGGCAAAAATCACTAAACAGAAAACAAGATCCCACAAAACCCAAAAGGAAAATGACAACATATATGATCCCCATTCAGAGACAACGATAGACAGCTGCCTCTGATTGGGAACCATACTCAGCCAAAAACACAAAGAAATAGAAAACATATATTTTCCCACCCGAGTCACACCCTGACCTAACCAAACATAGAGAATAATAAGGATCTCTAAGGTCAGGGCGTGACACACAAACATTTTAAAATAATATAGACATTTCAAATGTTATATTATTGGCTATGTACAGTGTTGTAACAATGTGCAAAAAGTTGAAATATGAGAGGGAAAATAAATAGACAGATAAATATAGGTTGTATTTACAGTGGTGTTTGTGTTCCACTGGTTGCCCTTTTCTTGTGACAACAGGTAAAAAAAATCTTGCTGCTGTGGTGGCACACTGTGGTATTTCACCCAATAGATAAGGGAGCTTATCAAAATTGGATTTGTTTTCAAAATCTTTGTGAGCCAACTAATATTTCAGTAACAGCATTGTCAAAAATCATTGCCGCGGTTGTCATTGCATGTCAACCACACCCTTGGGATGTGCTGCTTCACTTGGCAAAAAGCACCTGTTCTTCAGCATCAAGCATCAACTGTCATTGAGTTACATCTGGAGTAAGAGAATGATGTAGTCATGCTAAAGTAAATACATTTCTCTTCTGGTAGGTATTAGGTGGTTAGCCAGTGTCCTGGTTCTATTTTACACTATCTCAGCCTAACCAGAGGTCTCACGACAGTCTCAATTTAAATTCAATTTAGGGGTTTAATTGGCATGGGAAACATACAGTATGTTAACATTGCCAAAGCAAGTGAAGTAGATAAGACAGATAGGGTAAATAAATAAACATAAATATGGGTTGTTTTTACAATGGTGTTCGTTCTTCACTGGTTGCCCTTTTCTTGTGGCAAAAGGTCACAAATCTTGCTGCTGTGATGGCACGCTGATATTTCACCCAATAGATATGGGAGTTTATTAAATAAAATTATTATTATTATTATTATTTGTGGGTCTGTGTAATCTGAGTGAAATACTGTATGTGTCTCTAATATGGTCATACATTTGGCAGGAGGTTAGGAAGTGCAGCTCAGTTTCCACCTCATTTTGTGGGCAGTGGGCACTTAGCCTGTCACCATAACCAGCATAGCCTGTCACCAGAACCAGAATAGCCTGTCACCAGAACCAGAATAGCCTGTCACCAGATCCAGCATAGCCTGTCACCAGAACCAGAATAGCCTGTCACCAGAACCAGAATAGCCTGTCACCAGAACCAGAACAGCCTGTCACCAGAACCAGAATAGCCTGTCACCAGAACCAGAACAGCCTGTCACCAGTACCAGAATAGCCTGTCACCAGAACCAGAATAGCCTGTCACTAGAACAATAATAGCATGTCACCAGAACTAGAACAGCCTGTCACCAGAACCAGAATAGCCTGTCACCAGAACCAGAATAGCCTGTCACTAGAACCAGATAGCCTGTCACCAGAACCAGAGCAGCCTGTCACCAGAACCAGAGCAGCCTGTCACCAGAACCAGAATAGCCTGTCACCAGAACCAGAACAGCCTGTCACCAGAACCAGAATAGCCTGTCACCAGAACCAGAAGAAAGATGGCGCCGGAGGGGATGGCTGCCGTCTTATCGGCTCTAAACCAACCATGCTATTTTGTTTGTTTTTTCGCGTTGTTCGTAACTTGTTTTGTACATAATGTTGCTGCTATCGTCTCTTATGACCGAAAAGAGCTTCTGGTCATCAGAACTGCGATTACTCACCTCAGATTAGACGTAGTTTTTCTTCAATGAGTCGGACGGGAAGGAGATACTACAGAGACCCGACCAGGCCCAGATCCCCAGCTTTCGCTGGAGAAGGAAACTGAGATTTTGTGGAAAAAGATTGAGATTTCATGGGAAAAGATTGGGGTGCCTTGTGAGGATCAGGCGATGAGTGGCTAATCTGCCTTTGCCTTCCATCCTGCGAGCTAACGTTTAATCGCTGAAAAATACATGGGATTTTTTCTGAAAGCATGTATATCCTACCAACGGGACATTAAAAACTGTAATATCTTATGTTTCACCGAGTTGTGGCTGAACGACTACATTAAGAACATACAGCTGGAGGGTTGTACACTCTATTGGCAGGATAGAACAGTAGCCTGTGGTAAGACACGGGGTGGGGGCCTATGCATATATGTAAACAACAGCTGGTACAGGATATCTAAGGAAATCTCAAGGTTTTGCTCGCCTGAGGTAGAGTATCTCATGATAATATGTAGACCACAATATCTACCCAGAGAGATTCATCTGTATTTTTTGTAGCTGTCTACATACCACCACAGACCGATGCTGGCACTAAAATCGCACTCAAAGAGCTGTGTACCGCCATAAGCAAACAGGAAAATGCTTTTCCAGAGGCGGCTCTCCTTGTGGCCGGGGACTTTAAAGCAAGGAAACTTAAATCAGTTTTGACCAATTTATATCAGCATGGTAAATGTGCAACCAGAGGGGAAAAAAACCTTTGCTCCACACACAGAGACGCGTACAAAGCTCTCCCTCGCCCTCCATTTGGCAAATCGGACCATAATTCTATCCTCCTGATTCCTGCTTACAAGCTAAAATGAAAGCAGGAAGCACCAGCTAAACTACAGGACTGTTTTGCTATCACAGACTGGAACAAGTTCCGGGATTCCTCCTCCGGCATTGAGGAGTACACCACATCAGTCACTGGCTTTATCAATAAGTGCATCGAGGACATTGTCCCCACAGTGACTGTACGTACATACCCCAACCAGAAGTCATGGATTACAGGCAACATTCGCACTGAGCTAAAGGGTAGAGCTGCCACTTTCAAGGAGTGGGACTCTAACCCGGAGCGTATAAGAAATCCCTCTATGCCCTCCAACGAACCATCAAACAGGCAAAGCGTCAATACAAGACTAAGATCGAATCGTACTACACCAGCTCCGATGCTCATCGGATGTGGCAGGGCTTGCAAACTATTACAGACTACAAAAGGAAGCACAGCCGAGAGCTGCCCAGTGACACGAGCCTAACAGACAAGCTAAATTACTCTATACTCGCTTCGAGGCAAGTAACACTGAAACATGCATGAGAGTATCAGCTGTTCCGGAAGACTGTGTGATCACGCTCTCCACAGCCAATGTGAGTAAGTCCTTTAAACAGGTCAACATTCACAAGGCCGCAGGGCCAGACGGATTACCAGGACGTGTACTCTGAGCATGTGCTGACCAACTGGCAAGTGTCTTCACTGACATTTTCAACCTCTCCCTGTCTGAATCTGAAATACCAACATGTTTCAAGCAGACCACCATGGTTCCTGTGCCCAAGAACACTAAACTAATCTGCCTAAATGACTACAGACCAGTAGCACTCACATCTGTAGCCATGAAATGCTTTGAAATGCTGGTCATGGCTCACATCAACACCATTATCCCAGAAACCCTAGACCCACTCCAATTTGCATACCGCACCAACAGATCCACAGATGATGCAATCTCTATTGCACTCCACACTGCACTTTCACACCTGGACAAAAGGATGCTATTCATTGACTACAGCTCAGTTTTCAACACCATAGTGCCCTCAAAGCTAATCACTAAGCTAAGGACCCTGGGACTAAACACCTCCCTCTGCAACTGGATCCTGGACTTCCTGACGGGCCGCCCCCAGGTGGTAAGGGTAGGTAACAACACATCCACACTGCTGATCCTCAACATGGAGGCCCCTCAGGTGTGCGTGCTCAGTCCACTCTTGTACTCCCTGTTCACTCATGACTGCACGGCCAGGCATGAATCCAACACCATCATTAAGTTTGCTGATGACACAACAGTGGTAGGCCTGATCACCGACAACGATGAGATAGCCTATAGGGAGGAGATAAGAGACCTGACCATGTGGTGAAAGGACAACAATCTCTCACTCAATGTGATCCAGACAAAGGAGATGATTGTGGACTACAGGAAAAGGAGGACCGAGCACCCCTCCGTTCTCATCAACAGGGCTGTAGTGGAACAGGTTGAGAGCGTCAAGATCCTTGTCGTCCACATCACCAACAAACTATCATGGTCCATGCACACCAAGACAGTCGTGAAGAGGGCACGACAAAATCTATTTCCCATCAGGAAACTGAACAGATTTGGAATTAGTCTTCAGATCCTCAAAAGGTTATCTTCTCACGAGTCACCAACCCTGATCCGGTAGCACCCCCCACCCCCCACCCCACTGAGTAGCATAGCTAGCATAGCGTCACAAGTAACTTGTAGCATCTAAATATCATTAAATCACAAGTCTAAGACACCAGATGAAAGATACAGATCTTGTGAATCCAGCCATCATTTCTGATTTTTAAAATGTTTTACAGGGAAGACACAATATGTAAATCTATTAGCTAAACCACGTTAGCAAAGGACACGATATTTTACTCCCAACAGCTTTTTCCTGCGTCAGTAGCTATCACTAATTCGACTAAATAAAAATATATATAGCCACTAACCAAGAAACAACTTCATAAGATGACAGTCTGATAACATATTTATGGTATAGCATAGTTTTTTGGGGAAAAATGTGCATTTTTCAGGTATAAATCACAGTTCTACATTGCAGCTGCAATCTGAAATAGTGCTGACCCAGCCAGAACAATTACAGAGACCAACGTCATATAACGAATTACTCATCTTAACAGCTGCACCATCGACAGCATCCTTACAGGTTGCATCACTGCCTGATATGGCAACTGCTCTGCCTCCAACTGCAAGGCACTACAGAGGGTAGTGCGTATGCCAGTACATCGCCAGGGCCAAGCTTCCTGCCATCCAGGACCTCTAACCAGGCGGTGTCAGAGGAAGGCCCTAAAAATTGTCAAAGACCGAGCCACCTAGTCATAGACTGTTCTTTCTGCTACCGCACTGCAACGGTACAGGAGCGCCAAGTCTAGGTCCAAGAGGCTTCTAAATAGCTTCTTCTACCCCCAAGACATAAGAATCCTGAACAGCTAATCAAATGGCATCCAGACTATTTGCATTGCCCCCCCCCCCCCCCTCTACCCTGCTGCTACTCTGCTTATTATCTATGCATAGTCACTTTAATAACTCTAACTACTGTACTTGTACATATTACCTCAATTACCTCAACACCGGTGCCCCATCACATTGACTCTGTACCAGTACCCCCTGTGTATAGACCCTCTGTTGATATTTACTGTTGCTCTTTAGTTACTTGTTGTTCTTATCTCTTACTTTTATTTAGGTATTTTCTTAATCACTATTTGTGATTTTATGAAGCCTGTGCTGGTTGAAAAATATGTTGATGTGGGGCGCCGTCCTCAAACAATTGCATGGTATGCTTTTGCTGTAAGGCCTATGGTAAATCGGACAATGCAGTTAGATTAACAAGAATTTGTGCTTTTAACCGATGTAAGATACTTATATGTTCATAAATGTTTAATATTACGATTATTTATTTGAATTGCGCGCCCTCCAATTTCATTTCCGACAGGTGTCCCGCTGACGGGACGTCTATCCCTAAATGTATCGTAGTGTGTGTGTGGCAGGCTTACAATAATGGGAGAAGAAAAAACATTTCAGAGTCCGCAGACCCCAGTGCAAGAGAGGTTACGCAGCTGGAGGTTGAATGTTTGAAGGGGTGCGGGACTATAACAAGTTTGGGACCCACTGCTCTAGGGCAACAGTGTCTAGATGGAAATTTTATTTGTGGTCCTGATGACCGGTTCTTTTTTGAAACACTATTATTTTTGTCTTACTGAGATTGACTGGCCCAGGTCTGACAGAATCTGTGCAGAAGATCTGGGTGCTGCTGTAGGCCCTCCTTGGTTGGGCACAGAAGCACCAGATCGTCAGCGAACAAATCTGCCCTACACTCTACAAATCTGCTTGATTCTAGCCTTGCTGAAGCACCCCCAGATCGTCACCGATCCTCCACCAAATTTCACAGTGGATGCGTGAAATTTGGTGGATGATCTGGGGTGCTTCAGCAAGGCTGCAATCGGGTAGATTTGTCTTTGTGAAGGACGCATGAATAAAGCCATGGACAAGGTTGTCCTGGAAGAAAACTTGCTTCCTTCTGCTCTTACAATGTTCTCCAACTCTGAGGATTGGTTTTTCCAGTAGGATAATGCTCCATGCCACACAGCCAGGTCAATCAAGGTGTGGATGGAGGACCACCAGATCAAGACCCTGTCATGGCCAGCCCAATCTCCAGGCCTGAACCCCATTGAAAACCTCTGGAATGTGTTCAAGAGGAAGATGGATGGTCACAAGCCATCAAACAAAGCCGAGCTACTTGAATTGTTGCGCCAAGAGTGGCATAAAGTCACCCAACATCAATGTGAAAGACCGGTGGAGGGCATGCCAAGACGCATTGAAAGCTGTGATTGAAAATCAGGGTTATTCCACCAAATATTGATTTCTGAACTCTTTCTAAGTTACAACATTAGTATTGTGATGTAAAAAAATGTATATGAACTTATTTTCTTTGCATTATTCGAGGTCTGACAACACTGCATTTATTTTGTTATTTTGACAAGTTGTCATTTCTGCAAATAAATGCTCTAAATGACAATATTTTTTATTTGGAATTTCGGGTAAAATGTTGTCAGTAGTTTATAGAATAAAACAAAAATGTTAATTTTACCTGAACACATAAAGTCAGCAAAAAAAGAAACGTCCTCTCAATGTCAACTGCGTTTATATTCAGCAAACTTAAAAATATTTGTATGAACATAACAAGATTCAACAACTGAGACATAAACTGAACAAGTTCCACAGACATGTGACAAACAGAAATGGAATAATGTGTCCCTGAACCAAGGGGGGGTGAAAATCAAAAGTAACAGTCAGTATCTGGTGTGGCCACCAGCTGCATTAAGTACTGCAGTGCATCTCCTCCTCGTGGACCGCACCATATTTACCAGTTCTTGCTGTGAGATGTTACCCCACTCTTCCACCAAGGCACCTGCAAGTTCCCAGACATTTCTGGTGGGAATGGCACAAGCCCTCTCCCTCTGATCCAACAGGTCCCAGACGTGCTCAATGGGATTGAGATCCGGGCTCTTCAATGGCCATGGCAGAACACTGACATTCCTGTCTTGCAGGAAATCACGCACAGTATGGCTGGTGGCATTGTCATGCTGGAGGGTCATGTTAGGATGAGCCTGCAGGAAGGGTACCACATGAGGGAGGAGGATGTCTTCCCTGTAACGTATGGCGTTGAGATTGCCTGCAATGACAACAAGCTCATTCCGATGATGCTGTGACGCACCGCCCCAGACCATGACGGACCCTCCACCTCCAAATCGATCCCGCTCCAGAGTACAGGCCTCGGTGTAATGCTCATTCCTTCGACGATAAACGCGACTCGTCAGTGAAGAGCACTTTTTGCCAGTCCTGTCTGGTCCAGCGACAGTGGGTTTGTGCCCATAGGCGACGTTGTTGCCGGTGATGTCTGTTGAGGACCTGCCTTACAACAGGCTTACGAGCCCTCAGTCCAGCCTCTCTCAGTCCAGCCTCTCTCGGACAGTCTGAGCACTGATGGAGGGATTCTGCCTTCCTGGTGTAACTCGGGCAGTTGTTGTTGCCATCCTCTACCTGTCCCACAGGTGTGATGTTCGGATGTACCGATCCTTTGCAGGTGTTGTTACACATGGTCTGCCACTGTGAGGACAATCAGCTGTCTGTCCTGTCTCCCTGTAGCGCTGTCTTAGGCGTCTCACAGTACGGACACTGCAATTTATTGCCCTGGCCACATCTGCAGTCCTCATGCCTCCTTGCAGCATGCCTAAGGCACATTCAGGCAGATGAGCAGGGACCCTGGGCATCTTTCTTTTGGGTTTTTATGGAGTCAGTAGAAAGGCCTCTTTAGTGTCCTAAGTTTTCATTACTGTGACCTTAATTGCCTAGCTTCTGTAAGCTGTTAGAGTCTTAACAACCGTTTCACAGGTGCATGTTCATTAATTGTTTATGGTTCATTGAACAAGCATGGGAAACAGTGTTTAAACCCTTTACAATGAAGATATGTGAAGTTATTGGATTTTCACAAATTATCTTCGAAAGACAGGGTCCTGAAAAAAGGACATTTCTTTTTTGCTGAGTGTATAAATAGTAAAACCAGAGAAACTGATAATGTTACAGTGGTACTGTTTAGATTTTCTACTTCCAAGTTTACACCTTCACTATTACAGTGAAACATTTTGTCCAGGAAGTTGTCTAAAAATAATTGAATTTGATGTTGCCTCATCGTTTTTTGGTAGGTTTCCACAATATTTTCCTTCCATCTATAGTATTTCTTTATATTATTCAGTTCCTTTGGCTTTGATGCTTCATGATTGAGTATTGCTCTGTTCAAGTAGACTGTGATCTTACTGTGATCTGATAGGGGTGTCAGTGGGCTGACTGTGAATGCTCTGAGAGACTCTGGGTTGAGGTCAGTGACAAAGTAACCTACAGTACTACTGCCAAAAGATGAGCTATAGGTGTACCTACCATAAGAGTCCGTCCCATCCCCCCCACACACACACACACTTGGTCTCTAGGCCCTCATAGGTCATCTTAAAGCCATTACATTGCGCTGTGAACAACAGCACAGACCATGTCCTTCCTTCTCATGCTTCCCTCTTTAGCTTTTTAGGTGTTTGTTTTCTCCTGGCGTTTGGGTTATAGGTACTGATGTTCCTTTGTATTTTCTGATGATGCACATGGCGAAAGTAAGCTCTTTTCTGATGATACACGTGGCGAAGGTAAGCTCTTTTCTGATGATGCACATAGCGAAGGTAAGCTCTTTTCTGATGATGCACATAGCGAAGGTAAGCTCTTTATGTTTGGTTGCTGCCGTAACAAATGAATTTCCTCTTGAGGATTGGTAGGGTACACTCTTAGAAAAAAAGGTTCCAAAAGGATTCTCTGACTGTCCCCATAGAGGAACCCTTTGAAGAGCCCTTTTTAGTTCCAGGTAGAACCATTTTTAGTTCCAGATCGAACCCTTTTGGAACCCTCTGCGGCAAGGGCAGTCATATGAGCACACACAAGCACGAAAACACATACACACACACACAATAATTAAGGAAGAATTTAGTCTGTGCTGACACACACACTAACTCTCTCTCTCACACAGACTCACATGCACACACACAATCCCCTCACACCACACATACAAACCCTCCAACCCAAACCGCCCAAACTCCCGGCCAGCGCAATTATATTCCCCATGCTTCCCCAAGCACACACAGACATTAAAACCCTGCAATCAACATCATTACCACAGTGAGAAAATATCAACAAGTTGTGTTTAATTATGATTCATGTGGCTTCCGACAGGTTCCCCATCTGCCAGCTCAAAAGCCAACATGATGTTTTCTTGCTCCGCCCACCCGTCCCACTGTTGCCTGCTGCCCACTCACAATCCCCCAAAACACTTGCTTTTGGTAGGGAACTTGATTGGTGGATCTGCTTGTTACAGCTTTTCTGGTACTCTGTTCTTTTTTTGTAAATTGGATTAATTGCAATAAAGGGAGATTGTCGCACCCTTGCTTCTTCCATGCCTTTTATCTCCTCCTAATTATTCTCTCCCTTTCTCACTGCCTCCCTCAATCTTTTTCTCTCCCCCGCTCTTTCTCTCTCTAACAACTCGGTCTCTCTCTGCCGAATCTTCCTTTTCCCTTCCTCTTTCCTCCTCTCTCTCTCCCTCTCCTTCCCCGTCCTCCCTCCCTCCCTCTCCTTCTCCTTCCTCCCTSTCTCTCCRRCTCCVRCCTCCCTSTCTCTCCTRCRCCTRCCTCCCTCCCTCTCCRTCTCCTRCCTCCCTSTCTCTCKCTCTCCTTCCTCCCTGTCTCTCACTCTCCTTCCTCCCTGCCTCTCACTCTCCTTCCTCCCTGCCTCTCCCTCTCCTTCTCCTTCCTCCCCCTCTACTTCACTTCCTCCATGCCTCTCTTTTTCTCTGCTGTCTCTTTCTGTCTCTCTCTCCCTAACCCTCTCTTATCCTTCCTATTTGAAATCTATTCTCACTCTTTTTCCTCCTTCTGTGTAACAATACATGAAAATGAATGCCGCTGTAATTTCAAATGCAATTTCATCCTATTCGGATTAGATTATTATCTCATGTTTTTGTCCTTACAGTACACCACTAACCATGACTGTACCATCACCAGTATTCACTGTGACAAATATATAGACTGCTTCCCAAATTGCACCCAGCAATGTAGTGCACTACTTTTGACCATGGTCCATACGGATCAAAGAAGTGCCACAGACAATGGATAGAAGAGATACATAAGATCAACAAGGAGCAATAGTTGGCTATACACTCAATAGTTCGCTATACAGTTGTGGCCAAAAGTTTTGAGAATGACACAAATATTAATTTCCACAAAGTTTGCTGCTTCAGTGTCTTTAGATATTTTTGTCAGATGTTACTATGGAATACTGAAGAATAATTATAAGCATTTCATAAGTGTCAAAGGCTTTTATTGACAATTACATGAAGTTGATGCATAGAGTCAATATTTGCAATGTTGACCCTTCTTTTTCAAGACCTCTGCAATCCGCCCTGGCATGCTGTCAATTAACTTCTGGGCCACATCCTGACTGATGGCAGCCCATTCTTGCATAACCAATGCTTGGAGTTTGTCAGAATTTGTGGGGTTTTGTTTGTCCACCCGCCTCTTGAGGATTGACCACAAGTTCTCAATGGGATTAAGGTCTGGGGAGTTTCCTGGCCATGGACCCAAAATATCAATGTTTTGTTCCCCGAGCCACTTAGTTATCACTTTTGCCTTATGGCAAGGTGCTCCATCATGCTGGAAAAGGCATTGTTTGTCACCAAACTGTTCTTGGATTGTTGGGAGAAGTTGCTCTCGGAGGATGTGTTGGTACCATTCTTTATTCATGGCTGTGTTCTTAGGCAAAATTGTGAGTGAGCCCACTCCCTTGGCTGAGAAGCAACCCCCCACATGAATGGTCTCAGGATGCTATACTGTTGGCATGACACAGGACTGATGGTAGCGCTCAACTTGTCTTCTCCTGACAAGCTTTTTTCCGGATGCCACAAACAATTGGAAAGGGGATTCATCAGAGAAAATGACAACCCAGTCCCCAGCAGTCCAATCCCTGTACCTTTTGCAGAATATCAGTCTGTCCCTGATGTTTTTCCTGGAGAGAAGTGGCTACTTTGCTGCCCTTCTTGACACCAGGGCATCCTCCAAAAGTATTCGCTTCACCGTGCGTGCAGATGCACTCACACCTGCCTGCTGCCATTCCTGAGCAAGCTCTGTACTGATGGTGCCCCGATCCCACAGCTGAATCAACTTTAGGAGATGGTCCTGGCGCTTGCTGGACTTTCTTGGGTGCCCTGAAGTGTTCTTCACAACAATTGAACCGAAAGTTCTTGATTATCCAATAAATGGAGGATTTAGGTGCAATCTTACTGGCAGCACTATCCTTGCCTGTGGAGCCCTTTTTTGTGCAAAGCAATGATGACGGCACGTGTTTCCTTGCAGGTAACCATGATTGACAGAGGAAGAACAATGATTCCAAGAACCACCTTCCTTTTGAAGCTTCCAGTTTGTTATTCGAACTCAATCAGCATGACAGAGTGATCTCCAGCCTTGTCCTCGTCAACACTCACACCTGTGTTAACGAGACAATCACTGACATTATGTCAGCTGGTCCTTTTGTGGCAGGGCTTAAATGCAGTGGAAATGTTTTTTGGGGATTCAGTTCATTTGCATGGCAAAGATGGACTTTGCAATTCATCTGATCACTCTTCATAACATTCTGGAGTATATGCAATTTGCCATCATACAAACTGAGGCAGCAGACTTCGAAAATTTATATTTGTGTCCTTCTCAAAACTTTTGGCCACGACTGTACACTCAAACACTCGTCACTTTCATTCCAAATAACATTTTAAAGAAGTAATTGTGGTGTGTTACCACTAGAATACACATACTTTAAAATACTATGGATCAGAGACGTTGGAGTGTAAATACACATTGCATTTGGAAAGTATTCAGATCCCTTGACTTTTTCCACATTTTGTTATGTTACAGCCTTATTCGAAAATGGATTACATCCCAAAAAATCCTCAGCAATCTACACAGAATACCCCAAAATGTGAAAGCGAAAAACAGGATTTTATGCTAATTCATGTATTTTTAATTTACAGAAATACCTTATTAACATGAATATTCCTTTGCTATGATGCTCAAAATTGAGCTCAGGTGCATCCTGTTTCTATTGATAATCCTTGAGATGTTTCTACAACTTGTTGGGAGTCCACCTGTGGTAAATTTAATTGATTGGACATGATTTGGAAAGGCACATACCTGTCTATATAATGTACATGTCAGAGAAAAAACCAAGCCATGAGGTCGAAGGAATTGTCCTTAGAGCGCCGAGACAGGACTGTGTCGAGGCACCGATCTGGGGAAAGATGTAAACATTGTTTTGCAACATTGAAGGTCCCCAAGAACACAGCGGCCTCCATCATTCTTAAATGGAAGAAGTTTGGAACCACCAAGACTCTTCCTAGAAGTGGCTGCTCTGCCAAACTGAGCAATCAGGGGAGAAGGGCCTTGGTCATGGAGGTGATCAAGAACATGATGGTCACTCTGACAGAGCTCCAGAGGTCCTCTGTGGAGATGGGAGAACCTTCCAGAAGGACAACCATATCTGCAGCACTCCACCAATCAGGCTTTTATGGTGGAGTGGCCAGACGGAAGCCACTCCTTAGTAAAACGCACATGACAGGCCGCTTGGAGTTTGGGCATCTAAAGACTCTCAGACCATGATGAAACCAAGATTAAACTCTTTGGCCTGAATGGCAAGCGTCACATCTGGAGGAAACATGGCACCATCCCTACGGTGAAGAATGGTGATGGCAGAATCATGCTTTGGGAATGTTTTTCAGCAGCAGGGAATAGGAAACTAGTCAGGATCGAAGCAAATATGAACAGAGCAAAGTACAGAGAGATCCTTGATGAAAACCTGCTCCAGAGCGCTCAGGACCTCAGATTGGGGCGAAGGTTCATCTTCCAACAGGACAACGACCCTAAGCACACAGCCAAGACAACGCAGGAGTGGCTTCTGGTCAAGTCTCTGAATGACCTTGAGTGGCCCAGCCAGAGGCCGGACTTGAACCCGATCGAACATCTCTGGAGAAACCTGAAATAGCTGTGCAGCAACGCTTCCCATCCAACCTGACAGAGCTTGAGAGGATCTGCAGAGAAGAGTGGGAGAAACTCCCCAAATACAGGTGTGCCAAGCTTGTAGCAAAATACCCAAGAAGACTCAAGGCTGTAATCGCTGCCAAAGATCCTTCAACAAAGTACTGAGTAAAGGGTCTGAATACTTATGTAAATGTCATATTTCAGTTTTTTGTATTTCTAATAATTTGCAAAACGTTTTTCTTGCTTCTGTGTCACTCTATCGCGGACTGTTTGTGTGTAGCATTCTGAGGGGGGGGGGGGACTAATTTAAATCATTTTAAGAAATAAAGGGCGTACACCTAACAAAATGTGTAAAAGGTTCAAGGGGGTCTGGAAGTTACGTCTTTCCGAAGGCTCGTCATAGAATGTCAACATAGGAAAAGGTCGCGTATCACCCGCGTGTCATTGTGCCCGTGTGCTGTGCTAAAACTGTTCCAGGTTCATGAAAGAAAATACCATCATAATGGTCTTAGAGGTCCTTAGAAAGGCCAGAGAGATGGTCAGAGACAGAACTATCCAGTGAGGAGACAATATGTGGGGTTCATATGTGACCTGAGCAGCGAAAAACTCAAGAGCCCTATCCCTAGGTAAGCCTATATCGTTGATCATGTCTCATAGCAAAAACTCCTGTCCCTCCTCACACAACCACTCAAGCTGTGATCACAGAGGCACTAGTTTAAGGGTTTGGGACAAACTAAAACTCCATCAAGTGAATGAATCTTCCCACTGTAAATGTGTTGTCAGATAGTGGATCTTTCCCCACTTTGGTCCCTCTGTGTATCAGCTGCGATCTGCATATGTGGGAAATCTACCTCACCCTGGCCTGCTAAATCTGCCGCACGGGTGCATTTGTTTTATGTGCTCTGCCTGCAGAGAGAATAGTTTTTGTTTGAAAAAAATGCTTCTCTCTTCTCTCTGCTCTTCTCTCTCTTCCTAGCTCTCCGCTTCTCTCATCTGGATCCGGCGAATGGCCGGGCATTCGCGTCTTCTCTCTCTCTCTCTCTCTCTCTCTCTCTCGATCCTTCTCCTCTCATCTCGTCTCTCAGTCTCTCTCGTCTCTCTCTCTCCTCTTCTGCTCTCTCTCTCTCTCGTCTCTCTCTCTGTCTCTCTCTCTGCTCTGCTCTCTCTCTCATCTCCTCCTCTTCGTCTCTCTTCTACCTCGTGGGGGGCTCTTCTCTCTCTCTCTCCTCTCTCTCTCCTCTCTCTCTTCTCCGCTCTCTCTCTCTTCCCTCCCCCCCCCTTTCTCTCTCCTCACACTTTCAAAACAACTCTCTCTTAAGGCTCACACTCCTCTCTATCTCCCCTCTTTCTAAGATACGCTTGCTTCAGGGAATTTATTGAGAATGGTAGCAGACTGTATTACCACCAGGTATAGACAACCTTGATGGGAAAATATTTAGAATGGTAGCAGACTGTATTGCCATGTCTTTAACCAAAGCCTAAAGGAGTGTATGTGTTCACAGGCGTGGAAGAAAGTTAAAGTCATTCCACTTCCTAAAAATAGTAAAGCATGCTTTACTGGCTCCAACAGCCGACAAATCAGATGGATTCCTGTTCTTAGTAAACTGATGGAGAGAAAGGAAAGGGAAAGGGGAATACCTAGTCAGTTGTACAACTGAATGCCTTCAATTGAAATGTGTCTTCCCCATTTAACCCAACCCCTCTGAATCAGAGAGGTGCGGGAAGGGGGTGCCTTAATCGACATCCATGTCTTCGGCGCTGGGGAACAGTGGGTTAATTGCCTTGCTCAGGGGCAGAACGACAGATTTTTACCTCGTCAGCTCAGGGATTTGATCCAGCAACCTTTCGGTTACTGGCCCAATGCTCTAAGAACTGTGATTGAACAAATGCAATGCCATTTTTAAAAGAACACGTTAACTGTTGACTTTTAGCATGCATATAGGGAAGGGCACTCAACTTGTACCGCACTGACTCAGATTGACAGATTGGCTAAAATAAATGCATAATAAGATGATTGTTGGAGCTGTGTTAGATTTCGGTGCAGCCTTTGATGTTATTGATCACAAATTGCTATTGAAAAATGGCTTTACATCACCTGCCATCACATGGCTGGAGAGTTACTTACTCCAAAAGAACCCAGAGAGTGTTCTCCAATGGACGCTTCTCTAACATCAGATGATAGTTGGAGCTGTGTTAGAGTTCAGTGCATACATCAGATAAGTACAGTGTGGTGTCCCTCAGGGCAGTTGCCTTGGGCCGTTACCCTTCTCTATTATTGCGAATGATTTGCCACTTGTCTTACAAGAAGCTAAAATTATAATGTATGCTGATGATTGCACACTCTACACATCAGTACCTACAGCCAGTGAGCTCACGGATAATCTTAGCAAGGAGTTTACAGTCAGTGTCGGAATGGGTAATTAACAGTAAAGTAGTCTTAAAAACATCTAAAACCAGAAGCATTGTGTATTTGGTTGAAATATTCATTGTTATTGTGTATTTTATTCAGTTTTTTTTATTGTGTTACTATTTTCTTTTTATCTATTTGTACATTTTATACTTTTTAACTGCATTGTTGGTTAAGGGCTCGTAAGTAACCTTTTCACTGTAAAGTCTACACTTGTTGTATTCGGCGCATGTGACAAATAACATTTGATTTGTTCTAAACATTCTCTAAGACCTGAACCTCTACTGGAGTTGTATATAAAGGGTGTGACCATTGAGGAAGTTGAGGAAGCTAAACTCCTAGGATTAACATCGGATGGTCAGTTATCAAGTCATAGCGACAAAGTTGTTTTGAAGATGGGTAGAAGTACTGTATGTCTGTTATAAAAAGATGTTCTGCGTTGTTGACACAAACATCAACTGTACTAGTTGTTCAGGCTCTGGTTTTGTCCCATACCGATAACTGGGGTATTGTCCCATGCCGATAACTGGGGTATTGTCCCATGCCGATAACTGGGGTATTGTCCCATGCCGATAACTGGGGTATTGTCCCATGCCGGATAACTGGGTATTGTCCCATGCCGATAACTGGGGTATTGTCCCATGCCGATAAACTGGGGTATTGTTCCCATGCCGATAACTGGGGTATTGTCCATGCCGGAGTTATCCATGGGGTATTGTCCCATGCCGAGGTATTGCCCCTGGGGTATTGGTACTCCCCCATACTGATTACATTACATTTACATTTAAGTCAATTTAGCAGACGCTCTTATCCAGAAGCGACTTACAAGCACATACATTCATACTTTTTTTTTTTGTACTGGCCCCCCGTGGGAATCGAACCCACAACCCTGGCGTTGCAAGCGCCATGCTCTACCAGCTGAGCCACACGGGGCCCATGTGGATTACTGTCCGGTAGGATTACTGTCCGGTAATATGGTCAGGTGCAGGAAAGAAAGACCTATAGCAAAGCTGCAGCTTGGCCCATAAACACACATGACTAATATCAACAACATGCATGATAATCCTTCCTGTTTGGCCCTGTCCTGGGGTAATCAATCACAGGAGACACATTGTCTCCTGACCCCCCCTGTCTCAGCCTCCAGTATTTATGCTGCAGTAGTTTGTGTCGGGGGCTAGGGCCAGTTTATTATATCTGGAGTACTTCTCCGTCTTATCTGGTGTCCTGTGTGAATTTAAGTTGCTCTCTCTAATTCTCTCTTTCTCTCTTTTTTTCTCTCTCTCGGGGACCTGAGCCCTAGGACCATGCCTCAGGACGACCTGGCCTGATGACTCCTTGCTGTCCCCAGTCCACTGGCCTGCTGCTGGTCCAGTTTCAACTATTTCTGCCTGCGGCTATGGAACCCTGACCTGTTCACCGGACGTGCTACCTGTCCCAGACCTGCTGTTTTCAACTCTCTAGAGACCGCAGGAGCGGTAGAGATACTCTTAATGATCGGCTATGAAAAGCCAACTGACATTTACTCCTGAGGTGCTGAACCTTGCTGCACCCTCGACAACTACTGTGATTATTATTATCTGACCATGCTGGTCATTTAAGAACATTTGAACATCTTGGACATGTTCTGTTATAATCTCCACCCGGCACAGCCAGAAGAGGACAGGCCACCCCTCATATCCTGGTTCCTCTCTAGGTTTCTTCCTAGGTTTTGGCCTTTCTAGGGAGTTTTTCCTAGCCACCGTGCTTCTACACCTGCATTGCTTGCTGTTTGGGGTTTTAGGCTGGGTTTCTTTACAGCACTTTGAGATATCAGCTGATGTACGAAGGGCTATATAAATAAATTTGATTTGAAAATTTGATTTTGATAGTCTTTCATGGTTGAGGAGAAATTGACTACTTCTCTTCTAGTCTTTTTAAGAAACATTTCTGTGTTGAAAATGCCTAACCACTTGTATAATCTATTTGCATGACACTTCAAACAGACACACCCCATCAGACACACCACTATGGGTTTCTTCAGTCTACCCAAACCAAAAATAAATGCTGTACGTTGCTCACTTAAATATAGAGCCATGTCATCATTGAATGCTCTGCCACCAGAGGTTACTTAGGCAAAAAGCAATTTTAGCTTAAAAAAAAAACAGATAAAAAAAAACAGATTGTATCACAGCGCCTCTTCTCTTCTAAAGATCAAATGTAACTGTATATAAGAACATGTATACGTATATATGAATAGTATGTAAATAGTATTTTTGTTGTCTCTTGGTGTCTTTCCAATAAATAACCCTTATCTTTTTTTATATTTTATTTCAATGTAAAATCTTATATTGTTCTTGTCTATAACTGTTCTGTACTTTGTCATGTACTTGTACGTTTTATGTGGACCCCAGGAAGAGTAGCTGCTGCATGTACAGTAGCTAATGGAAATCCTAAGAAAAAGAAACTAAACTGCCCTGGGCTGGGCCACCTCATAAAGGCAGAGGAGAGCTCTCTTGCTTATTATTAGTATGTATAACGGCCACGTGTTTGATCGAGTGTGGCTCCTGGCTGCAGTCTGGGTCCGCTTCCTTCCTCTGTACTTTATATTTGATTAATTAGATTCATTTGGTTTGATTTGTATTTGTACTCTACCTACAGGCACTCTCAACTTTCAACTCATGACAGGTGAGACTGAGACGGAGTCACAGGGCGAAGCAAGAGCTGCACGGACATCTAGTGGAAAAATGTGGTATCGCAGTATGGGTGGATGAACATCTAATTAAATTCAGTAAGCAATATAATGGTGTGAATCACCCACCGTGGTATAATTGCAATGAAAGTGCTGTGTTTACAATCATAGCTGCTTTTCATGATCATGAATAATCATTACTTGGCAGTGTTAATTTAACACAGAGCCATAGGTTGGGCACTAGTCCTATTTAAATCAGTGATGATTTGTCCATTATAATGACTGAACAAATGACTGCTAGGATTTTATGTGGGATAAGTCTTTCAGTGGCTTAAAATGCCCATGCACTGGCCCATGTCCCACTTTCTCTATTAGTACACTATGTTCTCTTTGTTTGAAAGATTACAATACATTTGAAAATGGGGATGACCGGTGGTTAGTGTAAGTTGTGTCTTTGTCTCTCTGCCTCTGTCTCTGCCTCTCTGTCTCTATCTATGTCTGTCTTTCTCTCTGTCTCTGTCTTTCTCTCTGTCTCTGTCTTTCTCTCTGTCTCTGTCTTTGTCTATCTGTCGCTGTCTCTATGTCTCTGTACCTATGTGTCTGTCTGTGTCTCTCTGCCTCTCTGTCTCGGTCTCCATGTCTCTGCCTCTCTGTCTCTGTCTCCATGTCTCGGTCTCCATGTCTCGGTCTCCATGTCTCTGTCTCCATGTCTCTGTCTCCATGTCTCGGTCTCCATGTCTCTGCCTCTCTGTCTCTGTCTCCATGTCTCTGTCTCCATGTCTCTGTCTCTCTCTGCCTGTCTTGTCTGTCTCTCAAGTCTATCTGTCTCTAACTCTCTGTCTCTGTACTCCACATGTCTCGCTGTCATCCATGGTCAATCTGTCGCTCCATGTCTCCAATGATCCTCCATGATCCTCCATTGTCTCACATGATCACTCCTATGTCTCTCTGTTCTCCTCTCTCGCTCTCTGTCAATGCTCCTGTTCTCCTCGTCTCTGGTACTGTCTCTGTCTCTCTGCCTCTTTCTGTCTCTCTGTCTCTCTGGTCCCTCTCTGTCTCTCTGTCTATGTCTCTCCTGTCTCTCTGTCTCTCTTCTCTCTGTTCTCTGTCCTCTTGTCTCTCTGCCTACTGCTCTGCTCTGCCTCCTGTCTTCTGTCCTGCCATGTCCTCTGTCTCCATGTCTCTGTCTCTGTCTTGTCTCTTCTTGTCTCTGTCTCTGTCTCTTGTCTCTGTCTACATGCTTCTGTCTCAATGTCTCTGTATCTCCACCTGTCTAGTGTCGCTGTCTCTAATGTCTCTGTGCTCTATGTCTCTTGTACTCTAACGTATTCTGTCTCATGTCTCTGGATCTCATGTCGCTCTGTTTCGTCTTATGTTTACTGTCTCTATGTCTCCTGTCTATAATGTCTCTGTCTATAGTCCTCTGGTCTATACTGCTCCCATCTGTCCTCCATGTCTCTGTCTCCATGTCTCTGTCTCCATGTCTCTGTCTCCACTCGTTTCTGTCTCCATTGTTTCTGCCCTCTATGTTATGTCCTCCATGTCTCTGCCTCTGTCCTGTCGCGTTCCATGTCGTCTGTCTCATGTCTCTGTCTCCTGTCCTCTGTCTGCTGTCTCTGTCTCCATTCTGCTCCTCTGCTGTCGTCCTGTCTCCTCATCCGTCTCTTACTTCTGTCGCCTGTCTCCCATGTCTCTGTGTCTCTATGGTTTCTGTTCTCTATATCACTGTCTCTCATGTTTCTGTCTCTATGTTTCTGTCTCTGTCTCTATGTCTCTGTCTCTAGTCTCTGTCTCTATGTCTCTGTCATGCCATGTTTTCTGTCTCTATGTTTCTGTCTCTATGTTTCTGTCTCTATTTGTTTCTGTCTTTGTCTCTATGTCTCTGTCTCATGTCTCTGTCTCCATGTATTCTGTGTCTCTATGTTTCTGTCTCTATGTTTCTGTCTCTATGTTTCTGTCTCTATGTTTCTCTGTCTCTATGTTCTGTCTCTGTCTCTGTCTCTGTCTCTATGTCTCTTCTCGTTCTCCTGTTTCTGTCTCTATGTTTTTGTCTCTATGTTCTGTTCTTGTCTCTGTCTCTCTGTCTCTGTCTCTATGTCTCTGTCTCTATGTTTCTGTCTCTATGTCTCTGTCTCTATTTCTGTCTCTATGTTTTCTGTCTCTATGTTTCTGTCTCTATGTTCTCTGTCTCTATGTTTCTGTCTCTATGTTTCTGTCTCTGTCTCTG
>NW_019942843.1:182167-185642 GCF_002910315.2 Salvelinus sp. IW2-2015
TCTGTCTCTATGTTTCTGTCTCTATGTTTCTGTCTCTGTCTCTATGTCTCTGTCTCATGTCTCTGTCTCCATGTTTCCGTCTCTAGTTTATGTCTCTATGTTTCTGTATCTATGTCTCTGTCTCTATGTCTCTGTCTCTATGTCTCTGTCTCTATGTTTCTGTCTCTATGTCTCTGTCTCTATAATTTCTGTCTCTATGTTTCTGTCTCTATGCGTTCCTGTCTCTATGTTCTCTGTCTCTATGTTTCTGCTCTATGTTTCTGTCTCTGTCCTGTCTCTGTTCTCTGTCTCTGTCTCTGTCTCTGTCTCTGTCTCTGTCTCTGTCGTCTGTCTCCCATTCTCTCCTCTCTGTCTCCATGTCGTCTGTTCCAATACTTACTCTGGTCTTTGCTCTAGTTATGTTCTCTGTCCTCTACTATCAACTGTCCTATCGTTCTCACGTCTCTATGCTTCTATGTCTCGTGTCTCTGTCTCTATGTCTCCATGTCTCTGTCTCCATGTCTCTGTCTCCATGTCTCTGTCTCTAGTGTAATTGTGTTGCCCTCAGGAATGTGACACTGGAGACTTGGGGAGAGCAGAATCAACAACCTATGCAGAATTCAAAACAGTTGCTTTGTGAGAAGGTGTTGAAGTGCAGACATTTTTATCTCTATCAAATCATATCCGGGTGACAATTAAGTACCTTACTGTCATTGTTTTCAATTGAAATTGTCAAAATTTAACAAAAATGGCTTCCTAGCAAAGAACAATTTCTCAAGCAAGATTTTGCTAGGACTGTCTGGGAGGGGTCTGAGTGGGGAGGGGAAACTGAAAACTAGCTGTTATTGGCAGAGGTTTGGAACGCTCTTTCTTATTGGTCTATAACACATTTATAGAATGTCACCAGGCCAAAACTTCATCCCACCAAAACAGGCTAAAATTTCAGTTGGTCTTTTCAAACACTAAAATGACATTATCATCATGGTCTAAATTTCACAGTATTATTCCAACTTCATAGTGTGGAAATACTGTATATATAAAACACATAAAATCAAGACTGCGTGTGTGTGTGTGTGTGTCCCTCAACTTATTCCCACCGTCCTTCCACTCTCTCAATCCCATGGGAATATAGATTCCCCAAAGAAACATGACATCCTCCCCCCTACTCAAGTCAAAATCAAATCAAATTGTATTAGTCACCTTCACATGGTTAGCAGATGTTATTGTGAGTGTAGCGAAATGCTTGTGCTTCTAGTTCCGACAGTGCAGCAATATCTAACATGTAATCTAACCTAACAATTTCACAACAACTACCTAATACACACAAATCTAAGTAAAGGAATGGATTAAGAATATATACATCTAAATATATGGATGAGTAATGACCGAGTGGCGTGGCATAGGCAAGATGCAAAAGATGGTATAAAGTGGCCAGTGATTTCAAGTCTGTATGTAGGCAGCAGCCTCTCTGTGTTAGTGATGGCTGTTTAACAGTCTGATGGTCTTGAGATAGAAACTGTTATTCAGTCTTTTGCTGCACCTGTACTGACCTCGCCTTCTGGATGATAGTGGGGTGAACAGGCAGTGGCTCGGGTGGTTGTTGTCCTTGATGACCTTTTTGGCCTTCCTGTGACATCGGGTGCTGTAGGTGTCCTGGAGTGCAGGTAGTTTGCCCCTAGCGATGCGCTGTGCAGAACGTACCACCTACTGGAGAGCCCTGTTGTTGAGGGCGGTGCAGTTGCTGTACCAGGTGGTGATACAGCCCGACAGGATGCTCTCAATTGTGCATCTGTAAAAGTTTGTGAGGTACGGTACAATACAATACACTGTACGGTACAATACACGGTACGTATTGGTACGGTACAATACACATATTGTATGTTAACAGGCTCTTAATGCTTCTCCACCCACACCATCTAGCATTCCGTTATTATGAATGCCTCTTTAATATACAATCTGTTATTGTAATGTCCGGGAGAAAGAGATGGCCAGAATCCATTTCTACCATTATGTCCTGTAGAAATCGATGGCTATGTCAACAGGTAGCCCACCTAATGAACACACTTGTATTGATCCGATGATGCTCTGTCTTTTTCCATACAGGAGAATAAACTATATAAGGGGTGTCAAATATAATGTAGGCAGACCTGGGTTCAAATAGTATTTGAAAGATTTTGAACGTGTTTAGCATGTTTTTTGATTGAGCTTGCCTGACACAGTGGAGCCAATGGAATGGTCCCAAAAGTGTAAACCTTGTCGATCTGCCGCTCCAGGCAGGCTCAAGAAAACACTCAAATACAGAAAGATTTAAAATAGTAGTTGAAACCATGTCTGAATTTAGGCACAGAAGTCATGTTGGTTTACCTCCATATGGCATATACCGTAGCAGTGGTTAAGGAGTGACATTGTTTCCACACATTGCAGTGAGACTGTGATTTTAATTCAACCATTTGTTTGTCACATATTCCATGTGTACTGTGCAAAGTGGATAGAGACTACACTTGGATGGTCTGTCTGTCCTGCTAGTATGAGATATTAACACAGGGTGGTGCTCTTTACCTCCTCAAAACCACATACTGTACAGTATCAAGTATAAAGCCTAGTGCTGGGATGTGTGTAATGTCACTGAGAATCACTGGAATGGAAGGAATCCTCTGGTCTGATGATGATGATGATGATGCACTAATGATGATGATGAATGATGTTGGTGTTGATGATGATGTTGGTGGTGATGATGATGAACAACTGATGATGATGATGATGATTCAAAATATAAGAAGAAAGAAGGGACATACAGCACCAGCCAAAAGTTTGGACATAGCTACTTATTCAAGGGTTTTTCTTTATTTTTACTATTTTCTCCATTGAAGAATAACACCTGGAATAACGTAGCAACTAAAAAAGTGTTAAACAAATCTAAATATATTGTATTTTATTTTATTCAAAGTAGCCACCCTTTTTGCCTTGATGACAGCTTTGCACACTCTTGGCATTCTCTCAAACAGCTTCACCTGGAATGCATTAAAAAGGAAAGAAATTCCAATTAACTTTTAATAAGGCACACCTGTTGAAGCTGGTTGAGAGAATGCCAAGAATGTGCAAAGCTGTCATCAAGCTGTCATTTTTGTAACACTTTTTTGGTTACTACATGATTCCATATGTGTTTTTTCATAGTTGTGATATCTTTACGATTATTCTACAGTGTAGAAAATAGCAAAAAATCTTTTGACTGGTAATGTGTGTATAACAAGCTATTGCTATTATTATAGTATTATTATATTATTATTATTGTTATTGTTATATTATTATTATATTATTATAGCATCATACCCATGGCCTAACCTACTCATCTACCCCATGACCTAAACTACTCATCTACCCCATGGCCTAAACTACTCATCATCCCCATGGCCTAACCTACTCATCTACCCCATGACCTAAACTACTCATCTACCCCATGACCTAAACTACTCATCTACCCCATGACCTAAACTAC
>NW_019942843.1:186450-222246 GCF_002910315.2 Salvelinus sp. IW2-2015
CCTACTCATCTGACCCATGCCTAAACTACCCATCATTCCCCATGCCTACTACTCTACCCCATGGCTAAACTACCCATCATCCCCATGGTCTACACTACATCATCCCCATCGGCCTAAACTAACCCTCTACCCCATGGCCTACACTACCCTCATCCCCATGGTCTACACTACCCATCTACCCCAAGGCCTAAAGCTACCCATCTTACCCCATGGCTAAACTACCCCATCATCCCCATGTCCACTACCCATCTAACCATGGCTAAACTACCCATCTACACCATGGCCTACACTTAGACCCATCTTCCCCATGACTACCACTACTTTCTTTTTTTTTTCCTTTCAAACCGCCCCCATGGCCTACACTACCCATTTACCCCATGCCTAACCTACTCATCTACCATGCCTAAACTACCATCTACCCCATGGCCTAAACTACCCATCATCCCCATGTCTACACACTCATCATTCCCCATGGCCTAAACACTCATCTACCCCCCCCTGGCCTAAACTACCCATCTACCCCATGCCTAACCTACTCCTCTAGCCCCATGGCCTAAACTAACCCTCATCCCCATGCCTAACCTACTCATCTACCCCATGCCTAACCTACTCCTCTACCCCATGGCTAAACGTCCCATCATCCATGCCTAACCACTCATCTACCCCATGGCCTAACCCTACTCCTCTACCCCATGGCCTAAACTACCCATCATGCCCCATGGCCTAACCTACTCATCTACCCCATGGCCTAACCTACTCCTCTACCCCATGGCCTACACTACCCATCATCCCATGGCCTAAACTACCCATCATCCCATGGCCTAACCTACTCATCTACCCATGCCTACACTACCCATCTTCCCATGACTACACGTACTCATCTACCCCATGGCCTACACTACCATTTACCCCATGGCCTAACCTACTCATCTACCCATGGCCTACACTACCATCTACCCATGACCTACACTACTCATCTACCCATGCATAAACTACCCATCATCCCCATGGTCTACACTACCCATCATCCCCATGCCTAACCTACTCATCTACCCCATGGCCTAACCTACTCCTCTACCCTATGCCTACACTACCCATCACCCAATGCCTAAACTACCCATCATCCCCATGGCCTAACCTACTCATCTACCCATGGCCTACACTACCCATCTTCCCATGACCTACACTACTCATCTACCCCATGCCTACACTCCCATTTACCCCATGGCCAACCTACTCATCTACCCATGGCTACATACCCATCTACCCATACCTACACTACTCATCTACCCCATGGCTACACTACCCATTTACCCCATGGCCTAACGTTCTCCTCTACCCCATTGGCCTAACTACCATCATCCCCATGGCCTAACCTACTCATCTACCCCATGGCCTAAACTACCCATTCCCCATTGCGTCTACCACTACCCATCATTCCCCATGGGCCTAACCTACTCCTCTACCCCTGGCCAACTACTCATCCACCCCATGGCCTAAAACTGATCCCATCAATCCCCATGACCTACACTACTCATCTACCCCATGGCCTACACTACCCTTACCCCATGGCCTAACCTTACCCATCCTCTCACCCCATGGCCTAAAAACTACCCATCATCCCCATGGCCTAACCTACTCATCTACCGCCATGGCCGACTACCTACCCATGGTCTACACTACCCATCATCCCCATGGCCTAACCTATCTGCCTACCGGCCTACTGCCTGAACACCACTCCATTACCTACTCATCCACCCCATGGCCTAAACTGCCCATCATCCCCATGGCCTACACTACCCATCATCCCCATGGCCTAACCTACTCATGGCCTACACTGGCCTAACCTACCCCATGGTCTACACTACCCATCATCCCCATGGCCTAACCTACTCATCCACCCCATGGCCTACACTACCCGTCATCCCCATGACCTACACTACCCATCTACCCCATGTTCTACATTACCCATCAACCCCAAATTGGACAAAAAATAAATGTCACTAACCAGAGGTGTGAGCAGTTCACTTGAACGTTTGCTATGTTGAGGAACAGTTTGTACTGAATGACACGTTTCTCCAAAACATTCTTGTTTTTTCCCGTTTGGTGGGTGTGGTGACGTGTGGCTTGAAGGAATGAGCGATGTATTTAAATAGCAGTGGCCATGCTGACAGCGTTCTCCAACACACAACCCAACCCCTCCCCGTTTTTCAACTGGTCGTTCAGTACAGCACCGTTTCCGTTCAATTGAACGTTCCAGAACATAAAAACGTGCTGAGCGCAGCCCAGGTTTCCATACAACCATTTCATGTGGATGAATTATCTGACACGTAAAAAAAGTCACGACTGGGCTGGTGGAAACAGAAAATCTTTGTTCAACTTAATAAATGTAGACAGACAATTTGTTCGTTCGACATGGTGTGATATTTTTGTGTCTGTAAAATTAATTATGTGAAAAATGGCAGTGGAAACCATCATATTAGAGCCAAACGATGATATGATACCTTGTACTACCACTATAACATGGGAAGTATTAAGAGTATATAGGCAGATGAAATCAGTTATGAGGAATTTCATGGTGATTAAGTGATGGACGGTGGTGAGCTTGATGTATATTTCCAATAAATATCAAGGATATTATTTGAACGCTGGTGACACGGTGATCGATGCTTGGCAGCCAATTTATCAAATAAAAATGATATTGCTCTTATCCAGTGGCGATTTTAGCATGTACATATTGGTGATGCATGCCAGCAAAGCCACTACACAACACAGCACACAAAACAATACATTAATTGCACTATAACAGTGATAAACGGTGCCCACAAACCGTTAGGGCCTACATAAAGCTGTCCCAACAGCAGAGTCCCAACAGCAGTCCCAACACCTTACCACTGCTACACCTGGGTATCAGAGGAGCCTTGTCTGGCAGCAAAACAGTTCATTCAGCCTCATTTACTGCCTTTTAAAAATACATAGCTGATATCGCTGAGTTGCTTAAATTAATGTGGTTCATAATGACAATTTAGATGTACAAACTATGGCAAAAGAGGACGACGAGCAGATAAGAGACTGTCCGTAATTTAGATTAAGACAGTATTAGGGTGAGGCACATGGGCTACTAACAGCTTACTACACAATATACACTTAGTATTACTTTCTTAGCTACAGTAAACATATCTCCCTGGCATATTACATCATTTATGTAGCAGCGTGCAATACATTTTTGGACTTACCTTGTTGTGCTCTGCTCACTTGAACAGGAAGGTGGCGTGGCGGTCCTTCTTGTGGGCAAATGTTGTAATCAAACTTCGTCATTGGTTATTCTCTGGATTTATGGTGCTTTCAAGACAACTGGGAACTCAGAAAAAAACTAGGTTGAATCATGACGTCAGTGATCTTCAGGTCGGAGCTTTAAAAAGAGGCCCGACTTGGAATTCCGAGTTGGATTATCGTTGAAAACGTATTTTTCCAGTCTGAGCCCATTTTTTTTTCAGAGTTCCCATTTGTCTTGAACTCACTAAAGTCTGAGATTTCCCAATTCTGAGTTTTCAGTTGTTTTGAACACGGCAGAAATAACGCCGGATTGATAGCATTGCCAATGTATTCAACCTTTTCTGGCCCATGGTGTTGAATGTTTATCCTTGGAAAAGATACCCTTAAACCCAGACTTGGACCACACTCCCACTCCACTGAATAGCAGGCTGTAACGACATTCTACGTCGTCCTCCTCCTCAGACGAGGAGAGGAGAGAAGGATCAGTGGACCAATACGCAGCGAGGTATGTTGACATAATGAATTTATTGAAAAGACGAAGACTGACACGAACTATACTTGACTTATACAAAATAACAAACAAACAACGTAGACAGACCTGATCATGGAACTTACATAAAACACGCAGAACTCACGAACAGGAACAGACTACAATAAACGAACCGAACAACCAAAACAGTCCCGTGTGGTGCGCAGACACAGACACGGAAAACACAGGAGACAATCACCCACAAACAAACAGTGTGAACAGCCAACCTATATATGGTTCTCAATCAGAGGAAAACGTCAAACACCTGTCTCTGATTGAGAACCATATAAGGCTAATTACAAGTGACCTAAACAATGAAACACAAAACATATAATGCCCACCCCAACTCACGCCCTGACCCTCTAAACATATACAAAAATAACATAAAATAGGTCAGGAACGTGACACAGGCTAGTGATTGCTTTGCAACGCTTGCAGTTAACCACTGATTTCTTCCAAACCACTCATTGTTGAATTTGCGATTTCCAACTTGTTGTGTAATGTTTATGTACAATGGCCGATGAGCACCGATACGTTTTGTCTATAATTTCTCTTCATTATTTCTCTTCATATAACAAGGATTAAAAAGGATTTGCCAGTAGATTGATCCATAGTTTTTGCGGTGAGGTAGTGTCCCCATGAGTGACAGAACACTGAGCCAATCACGGCACAACTAGAGAGCATTACCAACCACTACGGTCCGTATTTTCCCGCAGGCTGCCTCACCAGTACTGAGCTAGGTTGACACACCTACATTTTGGAGCAGCCTTACTCAAGAAAGCGAAAAGAGACTATGTTTGTATGCAGATATATTAACTCAATGATATACTTTTTTTTTTTTTTTTTTTGCAAACTGATATGTGACATGTATTAATGCCAAAGTAAAATGCAAAACAGGCAACACTTTTTCTTTATTTTTTGCTAAACAGGTGGGGCTCAAAACAGGCTCTGCCCCACCTGCCCCTCATTCACACTGCCCCTCACACTGCCTCTCGTTCATTCATTCACACTGCTCTTATCCATCTCATCATATAACCTACACCGTTGTCTAGAGAGCATAGGCCAAAACCAGATTGGGCAAGTTAGCGTTTTATTTCCACAGAGTTGAAAATGTGATGGAAACCCATTTCACTTACATTTTTTATTCAGTACATGGGAACTTAGTTGCAAAAGTTTTTTAATTTTCACTATGTCATCAAGCGCACATCCGTAACAAGTCTGTTTGATGGAAACACACCTATTGTGGAAAAATGTGCATATTGTTTTTATGCGGATTTTAGAATATAATATAGTTACTGATCATGTTGTGTTATGGAAACCTAGCTACTGATAATGTTGTGTAATGGAAACCTAGCTACTGATAATGTTGTGTAATGGAAACCTAGCTACTGATTCCATGTTGTGTAATGGAAACCTAGCTACTGATAATGTTGTGTAATTGGAAACCTAGCTACTGATAAATGTTGTGTAATGGAACCTAGCTACTGATAATGTTGTGTTATGGAAACCTAACTCTGATAATGTTGTGTAATGGAAACCTAGCTTACTGATAATGTTGTGTAATGAAACCTAGCTACTGATAATGTTGTGTTATGGAAACCTAGCTACTGATAATGTTGTGTTATGGAAACCTAGCTACTTCATTTGTGTAATGGAAACCTAGCTACTGATAAAGTTGTGTAATGGAAACCTAGCTACTGATAATGTTTGTAATGAAACCTAGCTACTGATAATTTGTGTTATGATAAACCAACTTCTGATAATGTTGTGTAATGGAAACCTAACTACTGATAATGTTGTGTAATGGAAACCTAGCTACTGATAATGTTGTGTAATGGAAACCTAGCTCTGTCAAATCATTACAGATCAAGGATGTTTAATGTAACAGTAGGGCTCATCATGTGGCGTGAGGGGTTGGAGTCAAGTGTCGGTTCTTTCTTCCGCTAAACCAGCACGCTGTTCAACAAGACGACAGCATCAGCGTGCTGGATCGCTTGCAGCCTGCCACTCGCTCCTTAAACACTTTAGGAAATTGCACTGGGTTGTTCTGAAGTGATTAAGAAAACAAAGTGTGCTCCCTTCCTCATCCTGGTTCCTCCTTGCTTTAGTGGTGCACATATTAGGTTATTATTAGGCCTATATTTTCCTCACTGTTCATTCTCCAGACTCTTGCATACTGTATACGGAAAGAGGTCTCCTTGAAAAAAAATATATATTTGACCTCGATGGGACATCCTGGTAAAAATAAATTAAACCTTCTGTAGTTAGGAAAAGACAGGGGTTTAATCTATTTACTCAGGAGGAAGAAAAGCATATTTCACATAGAAATCTATATTCTAGAATACATGATTCTCAGTCTATCATGCATAAGACATAGCAACACAAGCTCTACGGTCTTCTATATCTATCTGGATAAGCTGAGTTGTGTTCATGTAGAAGATGTAAGACTCTGTGGTAGATATAAGACTCTGACTATATATGTTTGTCTGTCTGGGGGTGGAGGTGGATGGGGAGAGATGGAGGTGTCGGAGGTGGAGATGGAGAGAGGGAACATCTCAACATCCCATCCCCACAACTTCCCCCTGTCTACCGGGCTTCTGTGGCCCTTCTGGCCACCCCCAGTCATTTCAATCTAAATGCAAATTTAATTAACCTGCCACTAGAAAGACTGATATTAGTATCAAAGCCCATGTGATGCGTCTGTAACTCCACCGATGTGTCACTCTCAAAAGCATCACCATGGAGACCTGTCAATCTAACCCTGCTGCTATACAGTACATCTGTGGGAGCTTTCAATTTCTCTCTCCACTTATATTTCTCTCTCTCTTGCTCTCTCTCTCTTTCTCTCTCTCTCTCTCCCTCCCCTCTCTCTCTTTCTCTCTCTTTCTCTTTCTCTCCCGCTCCCTCTCCCTCTCTCTCCCTCTCTCTCTCTGCCTCTCTCTCTCCCTCTCTCTCTCCCGGTCCCTCTCTCTCCCCCCTCCCCCTCTCTCTCTCTCTCCCCCCTCTCCCTCTCTCCCTCTCCTCTCTCTCTCCCCTCCTCTCCTCTATATATCTTTATTTCTTCTCTTCTCTCTCTCGCTCTCTCTCTCATGTCTCTATGTCTATTCTATGATTCCAACACACCAATAGCGTTTGCCTGCTGAGACTACTTGCGAACAGAGGCAAACCGATTTACGTTTAGAATCACACGACAATGTCGACAGTCAGAACGATCGGTAGATGAAATGTGAGAGTCCACTTTCGATGCGATTTTGTGCAATCCTATCAGAACCGTTCTCTCACACACCATGCACGCACGCATGCCACACACACACACACATACACCTTATCCAGCGCTCTCTCAACACGTCCCCACCTCCTCTCGTCATCTTCCTCTATGTCTTTCTCACCCCCCCCTCCTCCCAACAGACACACACACATGCCCTTAATCCTCCTCTGTTCCCCTCACAGACCTGCATCCTCTCATTATCTCTCCATATGTTGTGTTCTACCCTCCCCTAGCTGTCCTGCCCCCTGTACTTCTCTAACCACCCCCCCACCCACCCACACACACACCACACCACACACACACACACACACACACACACACACACCACCACACACACACACACACACACACACACACACACACAACACACACACACACACCACACAAACACACACAACACACACACCACACACACAACACACAACACACACACACCCTTCATTGACTCAGTAGTTCCCCACACAGCAGTG
Organism: Salvelinus sp. IW2-2015; assembly: GCF_002910315.2. NCBI lineage: Eukaryota > Metazoa > Chordata > Actinopteri > Salmoniformes > Salmonidae > Salvelinus > Salvelinus sp. IW2-2015. The sequence continues at coordinate 193,994 of NW_019942843.1, forward strand.
CTCAACCTAATCAGCCCTCCTCTGCAGTCTTAAACACATCTCTTCATTTTTCTTTCAGTAAAAACACCTCTCCATTACTCCATTTCCTCCCTTTTCCTTGGAAGAGAAGAGGAGCCATGTGACTAGCGATCAGGTAGGGGCCAATGGTAGGGTCTAGGGGAGGAGAAGGGAGGGAGGAGGGGGATAGAGAAGAGGGAGGAGGAGGTGAGAGAGGGGCAAGCATGGCTCTCCAGGGGGTTGTGTAACATTAGGCAGGTTGAATATTTCAGAATTGCAGAGCAGCCTAACTTACTTGCTGGATCATGGAATGCTCCACATGAACAATAAACAAACATCACATTTACCAACTGGGACATTTGGTTAAGCCCCACAAGTCACACTCTTTTTCTGGGGTTTGGTAGGGCTAGGAATTTACGGTTTAGTTAGGTTAGGAGCTAGGGTAGCTTTTAGGGTTAAGTGGTTGAAGTGTTTTGGGTTAGGGTAGTGTAAGTTAGAAGTATGGGTTAGGTTTTAGAGGATAGGTAAATGGGTTAGGGTTAGAAGAAATAGGATTTTGAAGTAGAGCTGAATTGTGTGTCCCCACAATGTTAGCTGTACAAGACTGTGTGTGTGGTGCTTGCGTGTCAGCTCTGAGGGGAAGGAGTCTCTTCAAGGCTCTTCGCTACTCTCTGTCTCCATTCTCCGTTTTCTCTCTCACGTCTACTTTCTCTCTCTGCCTCTCTTTCTCTCTCACTCTCTTTCTCTCTCACTCGTTTTCTCTACTCTTTCTCTCATCTTCTCTCTTCACTCTCTTTCTCTCTCACTCTTCTTTCTTCTGCTCCACTCTCTCTTTGCTAACTTCTCACTCTCACTCAGTTGCTCTGGTCATCTTCATCTCTTCTCAGACTCTCTCTCTCACTCCCTCCTATCTCTATCTCTTCACATGCGTCTCTACTCATCTCTCATGTCTATCTCGTCGCCAGCGTGAACTCTTCTCTGCAACTGATGCCTGCGCACACGCACACTTCTCCGCACGTATCCATACAACTGTGACAGAGTACGCCATCGTCCTACACGTAACCCCAAGAAGCAGGTCGAGCCAGAAGCTAAAGTCACGGTCCACAATCTTAAGATCACGAGGTCCAAGTGCCTTCCCCTAGGAAGCTACTCATTAGTAGCGACTACGAACCGAGAGGCCTGGACCCAGACCATGTAGATGAGCGCCAAACTGGCTAGTTGACGCCACTTCACAGTTAGACACAGGACAAGGAGGCCCATAAGTCTCTAATGGGCACATTCCATTGATCCTTCAATCGGACGATGAATGAGTAGCAACCTGTTACGATGCCATGGTTCGTATGATGATGTTACGATGCAAGTTGAATCAACCAGTCGGTAGCAGTGACTAGCTTAAAGCAACGTTGACCTGTGAGCTGCTACCTGATGGAGAAGTCCTAACTGATTTAGGGGAGCTCACCACAGCGTACGATGAGCACACGTTTGCTACAAGTTTAAAGAGGTTCTGGGATGACAGAGCTAGATGATCATAGTTTTAATGTGTCGACCTCTATCCTACCGTCCATAGGATCCTCAATGGACCATGCTTAAAGATGTTAGCTATGTTAACCTGAGTGTTACCGTACATGAGTATCTACTAAACGGCCGACTGATGTCACCTAGTCTGCTCAATCGGATGTGCTACTTTGTCCACATATGTTTGTAATGATGCCAGTAGTGAGGCTATCAATTTGATCTGTGTAGGTGACGTATTAATATGTTAGTGGTCAGTCTATGAGATTGCAATCTTGTGTGTAGTGTAATACGTGATACTTCTGTGTAGAGCTGCAATGATGTTGAGAAATGGATACATGAGTATGATAATGACACAATACGTTGCCAAGAAATCAGTTGACAGCCTTTGGGTGATGGTATGGAATGGCATGTGAAACTGTGATGGATGTACATTGGATGATGTCGAGGTGATGATGATGTGGTCATTGTGTGTCATTAGGTGAGTGAGTGTGACAGGTTGGTGATATTGTGTGATGTTGAAAATCATGTAAACATATGGCTGAATGGCATAGGATGGAGTGTGTAAGGATGTTGGTAAGTATATACTGATGGAGTTAAGGATAATGTCTAATACTGCTGTGGTTGTATTGAGATAGTTGATCGATCCAGCTGCTTAGTTGATATGTTTATGTCCCCTGTACTGAGTTGTAGATGGTTTGTAACTGACTGTTTCCACTTTGGAATGCAAGGGGATATTCCGTTCAAAGAGTGTCTGTATGTACACTGGTCAGCATGATATTACGACTGGACGGTAAATCCGTCATGATCTCGAATGTTGCAATGCCCACTGTGACTAACGTAGTTTACATCCATGTATGACTTCGCTATGATGTGATAGTAGGATCCACCTCTGCATGTCTTGTGACCTGCATTCTCACGTCAATCAGTGATTCGTAAAACTGTATATGAATCTTCTACCGTCATAATTACAACATCAGCTTAAGGATCTGCCAGTTGAGTGTGTTAGCACGAACGTATAGCTAGTGATAACGCATCCTTAGCATTTGATTGGAGGAAATTAGCAAATTGTCTAATGATTTGGCCCCTGCGGCGGCTGGGCCTGCTTGGACTTACTAGTTGCGATGCTTATTTTCACTGAACAGGCCTGCTAATCGACTGTATCAAGTTCTGTTGGATGGTATGCCTTAGCAACACACTGTATTATGAGTGTTAACTATGGTCCTGCGTACAATGTGAACGAGACAGAGAAGACGACCGACTGACTGATAGTAGATCACTGACTAGAGCACACTAAGAAACAGTTAAGCAAGGATGAACGAGAGAAAGACACGAAGCAGAACACTAGATATGAACGGAACAATCGGAGACGGACAGATTGCAACATGTGAAGATAGCCACACTACTGAATGTAGAAGAGTGCAGGATGTATAAACGTGCTTACGGTGTCATACTGTAGTACCAAAGCAGAGACGTTGGGGTCTACAGATGACTATACACAGAGTGAAACAAAGCTCAGTAATGTAGTGTCATTACGAACATAGTGAACAAGGTTTATATGTAGATGAGTGTGTAATGATGTTGTAATGATGTTTGTAGTGATGTTGTAGTGATGTTGTTAATGATTTGAAGATGATGTTGCATTCATCCGTGTGTAAGCTTCTGCCTGCTGTAGGTCCAGCTCTGTCAACTTTCTGTTTAACATGAAAGGATATGTCTTGTATTATTACCAACCGTATAATGCAGCATGTAACAACAGTATTTCTCCCACCATATACACACACACACACACACACACACACACACACACAACCCACACACACACACCACACCACCACACACACACACACACCACACACACACACACACACCACCACACACACACACACACCACACACACACACCACACACGCATCATCCCCCCCCCTCATCCTTCTTTCTCTCCACTCGCCACACTGTGGCAATACTATTATCATGCAGATTGTCTTCCCAATCGTCACATACAGTCAGGCAGTCAGGCAGGTAGAGCCACGTGAATCCAGAGACCACTGTCTTACTGCTGTGTTGGCAGGGATTTTAGTGAGGTATAATATGTCTTACTCTGAGACCAGGTTGAACTGTAGCTTATTAGGCATGTGGATCAGTTTCTGTGTCGACAAACAATATAATTGAATTGATGTGGATGTTTCTACTGTCTATCTGGTCTCACATGACTGATGTGATTGTTCATGTTCAACTCTTCTTAAAGAACAAGGCAGCCTAGGCCTAATTATTTCTCAATGGGTTTTGACTTCCCCGCTCATTGCGCATTGCCATGCATCAATCTGAGTGCGTGATTATCCAGGTACAGGTATAGCCTACTAAATGAGATTGATACCGGCTACTGGGAACTCGGATCCTCAAAAAGTTATAGACAGAGCATCTTGACTAGTTGCATCACTGCTTGGTATGACAAAGCACTGCCATTGACTGCAAAGCGCTACAGAGGGTGGCGCGGACAGCCCAGTACATAACTAGGAGTCGAGTTACCTGCCATCCAGAACCTCTAATCAGGTGGTGTCAGAGGATGGCCTGAAAAACTATATACAAACTCACTAGAACTTTAAACACTCACAACGATATATACACACACAAACTAGACTATATAAAACACACTATATACAGTGGGGAGAACAAGTATTTGATACACTGCCGATTTTGCAGGTTTTCCTACTACAAAGCATGTAGAGGTCTGTCATTTTTATCATAGGTACACTTCAACGGTAGAGACGGAATCTAAAACAAAAATCCAGAAAATCACATTGTATGATTTTTAAGTAATTAATTGCATTTTATTGCATGACAAAGTATTTGGTACATCAGAAAAGCAGAACTTAAAATGGTACAGAAACCTTTGTTGCAATTACAGAGATCATACGTTTACCGTAGTTCTTGACCAGGTTTGCACACACTGCAGCAGGATTTTGGCCCACTCCTCTAACAGACCTTCTCCAGATCCTTCAGGTTTCGGGGCTGTCGCTGGGCAATACAGACTTTCAGCTCCCTCCAAAGATTTTCTATGGGTTCAGGTCTGGAGACTGGCTAGGCCACTCCAGGACCTTGAGATCTCTTACGGAGCCACTCCTTAGTTGCCCTGGCTGTGGGTTTCGGGTCGTTGTCATGCTGGAAGACCCAGCCACGACCCATCTTCAATGCTCTTACTGAGGGAAGGAGGTTGTTGGCCAAGATCTCGCGATACATGGCCCCATCCATCCTCCCCTCAATACGGTGCAGTCGTCCTGTCCCCTTTGCAGAAAAGCATCCCCAAAGAATGATGTTTCCACCTCCAAGCTTCACGGTTGGGATGGTGTTCTTGGGGTTGTACTCATCCTTCTTCTTCCTCCAAACACGGCGAGTGGAGTTTAGACCAAAAAGCTCTATTTTTGTCTCATCAGACCACATGACCTTCTCCCATTCCTCCTCTGGATCATCCAGATGGTTATTGGCAAACTTCAGACGGGCCTGGACAATGTGCTGGCTTGAGCAGGGGGATCTTGCGTGCGCTGCAGGATTTTAATCCATGACGGCGGAGTGTGTTTTCAATGGTTTCTTTGAGACTGTGGTCCCAGCTCTCTTCAGGTCATTGACCAGGTCCTGCCGGTGTAGTTCTGGGCTGATCCCTCACCTTCCTCATGATCATTGATGCCCCACGAGGTGAGATCTTGCATGGAGCCCCAAACCGAGGGTGATTGACCGTCATCTTGAACTTCTTCCATTTTCTAATAATTGCGTCAACAGTGTTGCCTTCTCACCAAGCTGCTTGCCTATTGTCCTGAGCCCATCCCAGCCTTGTGCAGGTCTACAATTTTATCCCTGATGTCCTTACACAGCTCTCTGGTCTTGGCCATTGTGGAGAGGTTGGAGTCTGTTTGATTGAGTGTGTGGACAGTATCTTTTATACAGGTAACGAGTTCAAACAGGTGCAGTTAATACAGCTAATGAGTGGAGAACAGGCCGGCTTCTAAAGAAAAAACTAACAGTCTGTGAGAGTCGGAATTCTTACTGGTTGGTAGGTGATCAAATGCTTATGTCATGCAATAAAATGCAACTTAATTACTTAAAAATCATACAATGTGATTTTCTGGATTTTCACAGTTGAAGTGTACCTATGATAAAAATTACAGACCTTTACATGCTTTGTAAGTAGGAAAACGGCAAAATCGGCAGTGTTTCAAATACTTGTTCTCCCCACTGTATGTACACACTATATACTCACTCAAAATATACTGTTTATACACATTATAAACACACTCAACAGACTATATATACATACACACCATATACACACTCACTAGACTATATATACAACCAATATACACACTCACTCACCCACACTACACGACACTCTCTCACAAAAACCCACACATATTAACTACACATTCACACATATGCACACACACCCATACAACACACACACACACACACACACACACACACACACACACACACACACACACACACACACACACACACACACACACACACACACACACACACACACACACACACACACACACACACACACTACACAACACACACACACACCACACACACACACACACACACACACACACACACACATACCGACACAACACAAACACACACTTTACACTCATCATATGCTGCTGATACTATGTTTTTTATTTTACTCTTAATACTATCTATCCTGATGCCTAGTCACTTTACCCTGCCTTCATGATACATGTCTACCTCAAATATCTCATACCCCTGCACATTGATCCGGTACTCACTGTATATAGCTATTACCCCTGCACATTGATCTGGTACTCCCTGTATATAGCTATTGCCCTGCACATTGATCTGGCACTGGTACTCCCTGTATATAGCTATTACCCTGCACATTGATCTGGTACTCCCTGTATATAGCTATTACCCTGCACATTGATCTGGTACTCCCTGTATATAGCTATTACCCNATATAGCTATTACCCTGCACATTGATCTGGTACTCCCTGTATATAGCTATTACCCTGCACATTGATCTGGTACTCCCTGTATATAGCTATTACCCCTGCACATTGATCTGGTACTGGTACTCTCTGTATATAGCTATTACCATGCACATTGATCTGGTACTCCCTGTATATAGCTATTACCCCTGCACATTGATCTCGTACTGGTACTGCCTGTATATAGCTATTACTCCTGCACATTGATCTCGTACTGGTACTGCCTGTATATACAGTAGCTATTACCCCTGCACATTGATCTGATAGTGGTACTCTCTGTATATAGCTATTACCCCTCCACATTGATCTGGTACTGGTACTCTCTGTATATAGCTATTACCCTGCACATTTATCTGGTACTCCCTGTATATAGCTATTACTCCTGCACATTGATCNCATTGATCTGGTACTGGTACTCTCTGTATATAGCTATTACCCTGCACATTTATCTGGTACTCCCTGTATATAGCTATTACTCCTGCACATTGATCCGGTACTCACTGTATATAGCTCCATTCAGGAGTATTTTATTTTATTATTCTTGTGTTACTGTTTTTTATTTGTATTATTATTTTTAACTCGTTAGGAAGTCCTAGTAAGCAAGCACTACACACTCATTAGACTATATATACACATTCACTAGAATATATATACATACTGTATATATACACACTAGACTATATAAACACACTATATACACAATCATTAGACTATATACACACTATATACACACTCACAATACAATATATACACACTATAGACACAATCGCTATACTATGTAAACACACTATATACACACTCACAAGACGATATATACACACTATATACACACTCACAAGACTATATTTACACACTCACTAGACTATATATACACATTGTATACACGCAATACTATATAAACACACTACACAGTGGCTTGCGAAAGTTTTCACCCCCCTTGGCATTTTTCCTATTTTGTTGCCTCATTTGATTTACACAACATGCCTACCACTTTGAAGATGCAAAATATGTTTTTTATTGTGAAACAACAAGAAATAAGACAAAAAACAGAAAACTTTAGCGTGCATAAATATTCATCCCCCCAAAGTCAATACTTTGTGGAGCCACCTTTTGCAACAATTACAGCTGCAAGTCTCTTGGGGTATGTCTCTATAAGCTTGGCACATCTAGCCACTGGGATTTTTGCCTGTTCTTCAAGGCAAAACTGCTCCAGCTCCTTCAAGTTGGATGGGTTCCGCTGGTGTACACCAATCTTTAAGTCATACCACAGATTCTCAATTGGATTGAGGTCTGGGCTTTGACTACGCCATTCCAATACATTTAAATGTTTCCTCTTAAACCACTTGAGTGTTGCTTCCAGCAGTCTGCTTAGGGTCATTGTCCTGCTGGAAGGTGAACCTCCGTCCCAGTCTCAAATCTCTGGAAGACTGAAACAAGTTTCCCTCAAGAATTTCCCTGTATTTAGCGCCATTCCAACATTCCTTCAATTCTGACCAGTTTCCCAGTCCCTGCCGATGAAAAGCATTGTGGGGATGTTGTTCTCGGAGTGATGAGAGGTGTTGGGTTTGCACCAGACATAACGTTTTCCTTGATGACCAAAAAGCTCAATTTTAGTTTCATCTGACCAGAGTACCTTCTTCCATATGTTTGGGGAGTCTTCCTCATGCCTTTTGACGAACACCAAACGTGTTTGCTTATTTTTTTCTTTAAGCAATGGCTTTTTCTGGCCACTCTTCCGTAAAGCCCAGCTCTGTGGAGTGTACGGCTTAAAGTGGTCCTATGGACAGATACTCCAATCTCCGCTGTGGAGCTTTGCAGCTCCTTCAGGGTTATCTTTGGTCTCTTTGTTGCTTCTCTGATTAATGCCCTCCTTGCCTGGTCAATGAGATTTTGTGAGCGGCCCTCTCTTGGCGGGTTTGTTGTGGTGCCATATTCTTTCCATTTTTTAATAATGGATTTAATGGTGTGCCTTGGGATGTTCAAAGTTAATGATATTTTTTATAACCCAACCCTGATCTGTACTTCACCACAACTTTGTCCCTGACCTGTTTGGAGAGCTCCTTGGTCTTCACGGTGCCACTTGCTTGGTGGTGCCCCTTTCTCAGAGGTGTTGCAGGCTGTGGGGTCTTTCAGAACAGCTGTATATATTCTGAGATCATGTGACACTTAGATTGTACACAGGTGGACTTTATTAAACTAATTATGTGACTTATGGAGGTAATTGGTTGCACCAGATCTTATTTAGGGGCTTCATAGCAAAGGCGGTGAATACATATGCACGCACCACTTTTTAAATCTTTTTTTTAAAGTAAGTAATATTCAGACTATTTTGTTTATGTCCATTACATGAAATCCCCAAAAAATCTATTTAAATTACAGGTTGTAATGCAACAAAATAGGAAAAATGCCAAGTGGGATGAGTACTTTTGCATGGCACTGTATACACACTCACTAGACTATATATACACACTATATACACACTCACTATACCATACATATACTACACTCACTAGTCGACTATGTGTGTGTGTTGTTGTGTGTGTGTGTGTGTGTGTGTGTGTGTGTGTGTGTGTGTGTGTGTGTGTGTGTGTGTGTGTGTGTGTGTGCGTGCGCGTTCCTGCCTGTGTGTGTGCGTTCCTGCCTGTGTGTGTGCGTTCCTGCCTGTGTTCATGTGTGTGCGCTGTGTATGTTTGCGTGAGAAGCAGAGGGCCAGGTCAGAAGGACTGCTGTGCTTTACTTAGTCCCTTGGGTCTCCCTTCATGACTGAGTGGACATTCAGGTTACAAAAACAGCCTTTAATAGATACACTTTAGAGCACATTTTAACCAAAACTGTCCTTCTGCCCTGCTCAAGGTTAAATGTAGTATGTATGTTCTATGTACGTACAAGTGTATACTGATAATAATTCTATTTAGATGAATACAGCCTCTTTTTTTACAGATGTGGCATTCTCTTTTTTATTACAAATGTGGAAGCCTTATTTTTATAACAAATGTGGAAGCCTTATTTTTATTACAGAGGTGGCCGTGTCCTTTTTGTTACAGATGTGGTAGCCTCCTTTCACTCTGTTACAAAAAACAACAACAAAAAAAGAGCTTGAAAAGATGGAGGTCAGAGTTTGGAACAAAGAAAGAGTCAGACAGATGTCTAAATCATCATCTCAGCCTCTGCTTTCCAAACTGTCTTCCTTGTCTTCCCATCCCTCCCTCTATCCCTTCATCACAGTAGAATAGATTGTTTAAATCATCATCCCACCCTCTGCTTTCCAGTTTTCCCCTCCCTCCATCCCTCCCTCCCTCAATCCCTCCATCCCTCCCTCCCTCCCTCCCTCCATCCCTCCCTCCATCAGAGTACATTTTCTCTATGAGTTTGTTCTGTCTGTTGTTGGTTGTTTGTGTGCTGTTTCCTCTCTGCACCTTGTCTCTTCCGCCTGGCTGAGTTCACTGTTCTGACCATGCCGGGTGTGAGTCAAGCGTCCCGCGGTGGAATGGGAGCCAGCCCGGCTGTGTGGTACTCTGCCTGTCCAAGGCCACTAGGGTGAGCCTCCTGTTTATTTTTATTTTATTTTACCAGGTAAGTTGACTGAGAACACATTCTCATTTACTGAAACAACCTGGGGAATAGTTACAGGAGGGAGGATGGGGAAAACACAGACATCCTGAATCCAAACACACAGACAGACCCAGGGAGAGTGGAGGGGAGCGGGAAGTGTAACTGGCTGATGGTAGGGGTCCCGGGGCTGTCACAATTCGTGTGTATAGGTGGCAGGGAGTCAGGCGCAGGAGAATTAAACTTGGTAAAATGGAGTAATTTAATAAAACAAAACATAACTCCAAAACCATAAATACAACTGAAACAAATTGGGTACGAGGACCCGTCGCGCACCAAATACAAACAACACGACACTGAACATAAAACAATCTCTGACAAAGACATGATGGGAAACAGAGGGTTAAATACACAACAGGTAATGAATGGGATTGAAACCAGGTGTGTAGTAAGACAAGACAAAACCAATGGAAAATGAAAAATCAATGATGACTAGAAGACCGGTGACGTCGACCACCGAGCACCACCGGAACAAGGAGAGGCATCGACTTCGGCAGAAGTCGTGACTGGGGCAGCCTTGGTCTAGGCTGTCGATTAGAAAAAGAGGAAACGCGTGAGGTAGGGGGATGGGAAGAGTTAAACCCCACATGGTCTGGCTGACTGGCTCAGGCTGTTGGAGCTGTGGGTTGAAGCCCCAGTGTTATATCCTGGAGCTGGAGGGTACATGGGTTCAAGAATCGGGCCAGACTTCCAGATAGTGTCTTAGGCTGTGTGTACTACACTCTTAGAAAAAGGGTTCCTAAAGGATTCCTTGGCTGTCCCTGTAGGAGCACCTTTTTGGTTTCAAGTAGAACACTTTTTGGTTCCAAGTAGAAGCCTTTTTGGTTCCAAGTAGAAGCCTTTTTGGTTCTAAGTAGAAGCCTTTTTGGTTCCAAGTAGAAGCCTTTTTGGTTCCAAGTAGAAGCCTTTTTGGTTCCAAGTAGCAGCCTTTTTGGTTCCAAGTAGAAGCCTTTTTGGTTTCAAGTAGAAGCCTTTTTGGTTCCAAGAAAACCCTTTTGGTTCCAGGTAGAACCCTTTTAGGTTCTGTGAAAATGGCTCTACATGGAACCTAAAAAGGGTTCTTCAAAGGGTTCTCCTATGGGACAGCCGAATAACCCTTTTAGCTTCTTGATAACACCTTTTTTTCTAAGAGTGTGCATATAGCTGGAGATCCAGCAGGGGCATGGTCTGGATGAGCAATAAGTCATGTACTGTAAGCTCTGGCTGCCATGGACAACCTCTCTGCTTCCCCGCAGCTCCCTGACAGGGGGGTTGGGGTTAGGGAAGGAGAGAGCGGAGGAAAGGGGGTGTGTGTCCAGGAGATAGCTCTCTGCAGGAGGATGTCTGATCCAATCAGGTGGCGACACTGATCCCTGGCCCTGTCAGCTCCAGTATCTCTCTCTTTCCTTACCTTCCTCTCCCTCCATCTCTCTCTTTCCGTACCTTCCTCTCCCTCCATCTCTCTCTTTCCTTACCTTCCTCTCCCTCCATCTCTCTCTTTCTTGATCTCTTTCCTCCTCTCTTTCTGTTTTTTCTATACCTCTCTATTTTATCTTTGTTCTTTTCTTCCTGTCCTTCTGTCTCTTTCTCTCCCTCCCTCTCTCTCTCCTCCTCTCTATATCCTCCTCCCTCTCTCTCCTCTCTATCCTCCTCCCTCTCTCTCTCTCCTCTCTCTATCCTCCTCCCGTCTCTCGTCCCTCTCTCCTCTCCTCTCCTCTTCTATCTCCTCTCCCTCCCTCTTCTCTCTCTCTCCTCCTCCTCTCTCGCTCTATCTTCCTCTCTCTATCCTCCTCCTTCTCTCATCCTCTCTATCTCCTCCCCTCTCTCTCCTCCTCTCTCGCTCTATCTTCCTCTCGCGTTTTTTTTTTTTTCATTTTTGTCTTTTTTATTTTTTTTTTTGTTTTCTTTTTTTTTTTTTTCTTCTCCTCTGCCCTCCCCTCTCTCTCTCTCCTCTCTATATCTTCCTCCCTCTCTCTCCTCTCTATCCCCGCCTCTCTCTCTCCTCCTCTCCTTCCTATCTCTCCGCCCTCTTCTGGTTCGCCATCGCTCTACTCCCTGCTTTCTGTCTTCCTCTCTCTTTATCTCCTTTCTTTATCTCAGTTGTCTTTCCCTCCGCTGTCTCTCCTTTCATTCTTTTCTCTTTACCTCTCTCGTTGACTTTGTACTCCTCCTCCCTTCTTCTTCCCTCTTTCTCATCCTCCCCTCTGTCTCTCTCCTCCACCTCTATCTCATGTCCCCTCTATCTATCCCTCCACCTCGTTCTCATCGCTCCCCTCTGTCTCTCTACGCCTCCAACCTCTTCTCATCCTCCCTCTGCCTCTTCTCCCTCCACTCGTATCTCATCCCCCCTCTGTCTTCTCCCTCCACCTGCTTTCTCATCCTCCCTCTGTCTATCTCCTCCACTCGTTCTCATCTCCCCTCTGTCCTCTCCCTCCAACCTCGTTCCTCATCCTCGCCTCTGTCTCATCTCCCCTCCACCTCTTCTCATCTCCCCTCTGTCTCTCTCCCTCCACCTGCGTTCTCATCCTCCCCTCTGTCTTCGCCTCCACCTCGTTCCTCTCCTCCCTTCTGTCTCTCTCCTTCAACCTCTATCTCATCCTCCACCTCTTGTCTCTCTCCCTCCACCTCTTTCTCATCCTCCCCTCTGTCTCATCCTCCCTCCACCGTCTTCTCATCTCCCCTCTTGTCTCTCCCTTCCAACTCTTTCTCATCTCCCTCTGTGCTCTCTCCCTCCACCTCGTTCTCATTCCTCGTGTCATCCTTCTGTATTATCCTCCCTCGTCTCTCTTCCACCTCGTTCTCACTCCTCCCTCTGTCTATCTTCCTCCACCTCTCTATCCCCTCTATCTTCCACCTCTATCTCTCCCACCTCTGTCTCTCTCCTTCCAACCTCGTTCTTCATCCCTCCCCTCATGTCTATCTCCTCACCTCTTCTCATCCTCCCTCTGTCTATCTCTCCTCCACTTCTCTCTCCTCTCTACTCCCCCTCGTCCACCTCCTGTCTATCTCCTTCCACCTCGTTCTCATCCCTCCCCTCTGTTCTTCTCCCTCCGACCTGTTCTCTCTCTCCCCTCTGTCTTCTCCCTCCATCCCTCGTTCTGATCTCCCCTCTGTCCTTAGTTCTCCCTCCACCCTTCTATTCAATCCTCCACCTTGTTCTCTCCTCGTTCTCACCTCCTTCGTCATTCCCGTCCCCTCTGTCTCTCCTCCCTCTTCTACCTCGCACCTTCTCAGCTACGCTCTCCCCCTCTGTACCTTCTCCCTCCACCTCGTTCTCTATCCTCCCCTCTGTCTATCTCCTTCCACCTCGTTTCATCCTCCCCTCTGTTCTTCTCGCTCCCACCTCTTTCTCATCCTGCCCCTGTGTCTACTCTCCGTCCACCTCTTTCTCATCCTCCTCTGGTCTCTCTCCACTCTCTTTCTCATCCTCGCCTGCTGTCATCTCTCCCTCACCTCTTCTTCATCCTCCCCTCTGGTCATCTCTCCCTCACCTCGTTCTCATCTCCTCTGTCTATCTCCCCACCTCTTCTCATCCTCCCCTCTGTCTATCTCCTTCACTACCTCGTTCTCATCTCCCCTCTGTCGCTCTCCTCTCCACCTCTTTCTCAACATCCTCCCCTGGCTGATCTCCCTCCACCACCATCTTTCTCATCCTCCTCTGTCTATCTCCTTCCACTCGTTCTCATCCTCCCCTCCTGTCTCTCTCCTTCCACCCCTCGTTCTCATTCCCTCCCCTCCTGTCTCTCTCCTTCCAACCTCGTTCCTCATCCTCCCCTCTGTCTATCTCCCTTCACCTCGTTCTCATCGTCCCCTCTGTCTATCTCCCCTCCACCTCGTTCTCATCCTCCCCTCTGTTCTCTCCCTCCACCCTTTTCTCATCCTCCCCTCTCGTCTTGCTCTCGTCCACCTCTATCATCATCCTCCCCTCTGTCTATCTCCTTCCATCGCCTCGTTCTCATCCTCCCCCTGGTTATCTCCTCCCACCCTCTTCTCATCTCTCCACCTGTCTCTCCCTCCCACCTCGTTCTCATCCTCCCCTCTGTCTTATCTCCTTCCACCCTCGTTCTTTCATCCTCCTCCGCTCATGTTTCTCCTCTCCACTCGTTCTATCCTCCTCTGTTCTATCCTCCTTCCACCTCGTTTCTCAATCCTCCCCTCTGTCTATCTCCCTCCACATCCTTCTCCATCCGCTCTCTCCTTCACGTCCATCCTCCCTCTGTCTCTCTCTCCACCTCTTTCCTCTCCTCCCCTCTGTCTATCTCCCTCCACCTCGTCAATCTCATCCTCCCTCTCTCTCTTCTCCTTCCACTCGTCTCTCATCCTCCCTCTTCTCTCTCCCTCCACCTCGTTTCTCCATCCCTCCCCCTCTGTCTATTCTCCCTCCACACTCGTTCTCATGCCTCCCTCTGTCTCTCTTCCTCCACCATCTATCTCAATCCTCCCCCTCTGGTCTCTCTCCTTCCACCTCTTTTGCTCATCCTCCCCTCTGCTCTATCTGCCATTCCACCTCTTTCTCATCCTCCCCTCTGTCTATCTCCTTCCACCTCTTTCTCATCCTCCCCTCTGTCTCTCTCCCTCACCTCTCTCATCCTCCCCTCTGTCTATCTCCCTCCACCTCGGTCTCATCCTCCCCTCTGTCTCTCTCCCTCCACCTTCTATCTCATCCTCCCCTCTGTCCCTCTCTCCCTATCCACCTCTTTCTCATCCTCCCCTCTGCTCTATTCTATCCTTCCACCTCGTTCTCATCCGCCCCTCGTCTCTTCTCCCTCCACCTCTATCCTCATCCTCCCCTCTGTCTATCTCTTCCACCTCGTTCTCATCCTCCCCTCTGTCTATTCTCCCTCCACCTCGTCTCATCCTCCCCTCTGTCTCTCTCCCTCCACCTCTTTCTCATCCTCCCCTCTGGTCTCTCTCCCTCCAACCTCTTTCCTCATCCTCCCCTCCTGTCTCTCTCCTTCCAACCTCGTTCTCATCCTCCCCTCTGTCTCTCTCCCTCCACCTCTTTCTCATCCTCCCCTCTGGTCTGATCTCCCTTCACCTCTTCTCATCCTCCCCTCTGGTTCTATCTCCCTCCACCTCGTTCTGCATCCTCCCTTCGGTCTCTCTCCTGATCCACCCCTCTTTCCTCATTCCTCCCCTACTGGTCTCTCTCCCTCCACCTCTTTCTAATCCTCCCTCGTAATCTCCCTCCACCTCCGTTCTCATCCTCCCCTTCTGTCTCTCTTCCTTCCACCTCTTTCTTCATCCTCCCCTCTGTCTATCTCCCTCCACCCTCTTCTCATCTCCCCTCTGTCTATCTCCCTCCACCTCGTTCCTCATCTCCCTCTGTTCTCTCTCCCTCCACCTCTTTCCCTCATCCTCCCCTCTGGTCTATCTCCTCCACCTCTTTCTCATCCTCCCCTCTGGTCTCTCTCCCTTCCAGCCTCTTTCTCCATCCTCCCTCTGTCTATCCCCTCCACCCGTTCTCATCCTCCCCTCTGTCTCTCTCCCTCCACCTCTTTCTCATCCTCCCCTCTGTCTATCTCCTTCCACCTCGTTTCTGCATCCTCCCCTCTGTCTCTCTCCTCCACCTCCTTTCTCATCCTCCCCTCTGTGCTATTCCTCCACCATCGTTTCAATCCATCCCCTTGTCTCTCTCCCTCCACCTCTTTCTCATTCCTCCCCTCTGTCTTATCTCCTTCCACCTCGTCTCATCTCCCCTCTGTCTATCTCCCTCACCTCGTTCTCATCCTCCCCTCTGTCTCTCTCCCCCAACTCGTTTCTCATCCTCCCTCACTGTTCTATCTCCTCCACCTCGTTCTCATCCTCCCTCTGTCTCTCTCCTACCACCTCTCTCATCCTCCCCTCTGTCTCTCTCCCTCACCTCGTTCTCATCCTCCCTCTGTCTATCTCCCTCCAACCTCTTTCTCATCCTTCCCCTCTGTCTCTCTCCCTCCAACCTCTATCTATCTTCCCCTCTGTCTTCTCCCTCCACTCTTTCTCATCCTCCCTCTGTCTCTCTCCTCCACCCGTTCTCATTCCTCCCCTCTGTCTATCTCCTCCCACGCTCTTTCATCCTCCCCTCGTGTCTTCTGCCCTCCACCTCGTTCTCTCCCGTCCCCTCTGTCTATCTCCCTCACACCTCGTTCTCATTCTCCCCATCTGTCTATCTCCCCCACCTCGTTCTCATCCTCCCCTCTGTCTATCTCCTTCCACTCGTTCTCATCCTCCCCTCTGTCTATCCCGTCCACCTCGTTCTCATCCTCCCCCTGCTATCTCCTCACCCTACCGTCCCTCTGTTCCCTCCCACTCGTTTCTCATCCTCCCCTCTGTCTATCTCCTTCCACCTCTTTCTCATCCTCCCCCTCTGTCTATCCCCTCACCTCTTTCTCACTCCCCTCTGTCTATCTTCCCTCCACTCTTCTCATCCTCCCCTCTGTCTCTCTCCCTTCCACCTCTTTCTCATCCTCCCCTCTGTCTCTCTCCCTCCACCTCGTTCTCATCCTCCCTCTGTCTCTCTCCCTCCACCTCGTTCTCATCCTCCCCTCTGTCTCTCTCCCTCCACCTCGTTCTCATCCTCCCCTCTGCTCTACTCTCCCTCCAACCTCTATCTCATCCCCTCCCCTCTGTCTCTCTCCCTCCACCTCGTTCTCATCCTCCCCCTGTCTATCTCCCTCCACCTCGTTCTCATCCTCCCCTCTGTCTCTCTCCCTCCACCTCGTTCTCATCCTCCCCTCTGTCTCCTCTCCCTCCACCTCTATCTCATCCTCCTCTGTCTCTCTCCCTCCACCTCTTTCTCATCCTCCCCTCTGTCTATCTCCTTCCACCTCGTTCTCATCCTCCCCTCTGTCTCTCTCCTTCCACTCTTTCTCATCCTCCCCTCTGTCCTCTCCCCTCCACCTATCTCATCCTCCTCCTCTGTCTATTCTGCCCTTCCACCTCGTTTCTCATCCTCCCCTCTGTCTTATCTCCTTCCACCTCTATTCCATCCTCCCCTCTGTCTCTCTCCCTCCACCTCGTTCTCATCCTCCCCTCTGTCATCTCCTCCACCTCGTATCTCATTCCTCCCCTCTGTCTCTCTCCCTCCACCTCTTTTCTCATCCTCCCCTCTGTCTATCTCCCTCCACCTCGTTCTTCATCCTCCCTCGTCTATCTCCTTCCACCTCGTATCTCATCCTCCCCGTCTGTCTCTCTCCTTCCACCTCGTTCTCATCCTCCCCTCTGCTATCCCTCCACCTCTATCTCATCCTCCCCTCTGTCTATCTCCCTCCACCTCGTATCTCATCCTCCCCTCTGTCTTATCTCCTTCCACCTCGTTCTCATCCTCCCCTCTGTCTATCTCCCTCCACCTCGTTCTCATCCTCCCCCTGGCTCTCTCCTTCTCACCTCTTTTCCATCCTCCCCTCTGTCTCTCTCCCTCCACTCGTTCTCATCCTCCCCTCTGTCTATCTCCCTCCACCTCTATCTCATCCTCCCCTCTGTCTCTCTCCCTCCACCTCGTTCTCATCCTCCCCTCTGTCTATCTCCCTCCACCTCTATCTCATCCTCCCTCTGTCTATCTCCTTCCACCTCTTCTCATCCTCCCCTCATATCTCCTCCTCCACCTCGTTCTCATCCTCCCTCTGTCTATCTCCCTCCACCTCGTTCTCATCCTCCCCTCTGTTCTCTCCCTCACCTCATCTCATACCTCCCTCTCTCTCTCCTCCACCTCTTCTCATCCCCCTCGTCTGCTCTCCCTCCACCTCTTTCTCATCCTCCCCTCTGTCTCTCTCCCTCCACCTCTTTCTCATCCTCCCCTCTGTCTCTCTCCCTTCCACCTCGTTCTCATCCTCCCCTCTGCTCTATCTCCTTCACCTCGTTTCTCATCCTCCTCTGTCTATTCCCTCCACCCTTCTCATCTCCCCTCTGTCTCTCTCCTCCACCTCTTTCATCCTCCCCTCTGTTCCTCCCTCACTCTATCTCATCCTCCCCTCTGTCTATCTCCTTCCACCTCGTTCTCATCCTCCCCTCCTTGTCTCTCTCCTTCCACCTCTTCTCATCCTCCCCTCTGTCTCTCTCCTTCCACCTCGTTCTCATCCTCCCCTCTGTCTATCTCCTCCACCTCGTTCTCATCCTTCCCCTCTGTCTATCTCCCTCCACCCCTCTTCTCATCCTCCCCTCTGTCTCTCTCCCTCCACACTGCTTTCTCATCCTCCCCCTCTGTCTCTCTCCCTCCACCCTCTGTCTCATCCTCCCCTCTGTCTATCTCCTTCCACCTCGTTCTCATCCTCCCCTCTGTCTATCTCCTCCACCTCTATTTCTCATCCTCCCCTCTGTCTATTCTCCCTCCACCTCGTTCTCATCCCCCTCTGTCTATCCCTTCCACCTCGTTCTCATCCTCCGCCTCTGTCTCTTTTTTTTTCCCCCTCCACCTCTATCTCAATCCTGCCCCTCATCTATCTCCCTCCACCTCATCTCATCCTCCCTCTGTCTATCTCCTTCCACCTCGTACTCCTCTTCATCTGCTTCACCCTCGTTAGTCTCCCTCTCTCTCTCCACCTCTTTCTCATCCTCCCCTCTGATCTCTCTCCTTCCACCTCTTCCTGCAAATCCTCGCCCTTCTGTCTTCTCCCTCCACCTCGTTCTCATCCTCCCCTCTGTCTATCTCCCTCCACCTCTTTCTCATCCTCCCCTCTGTCTATCTCCCTCCACCTCGTTCTCATCCTCCCCTCTCCCACCACTGGGCTAGCTGTCAGCCAGGTCCAACAGTGATGCGTTAACCTCATTACCTGAGAGCTCACCACCGTCATTACTCTGACGCCCAACCCACTGGAGCTTGAAAGTCATTCCAACTTCTATGTTGGGGGCTAATAGTTGTGTGTGTGAATGTGTGATTACATTATGCGGGCCAGAGTGGGTTGTGTTGTGTTGTGTTCTGTTATGTGTCTGACAAAACAGAGTATAGTTTGGAAAGTGGAAGAAGTTGTTTTTGTAACTGACTGGTTGTCTGTCTGACTGGTTGTCTGTCTGACTGGTTGTCTGGCTGACTGGTTGTCTGAATGGATGACAAGAGACATTTACAATCACTCAGGCCATTTTTCATGTTATCAGTACAGACGTGGTTGTAATATTGGCCGTGTGAACATAGCCGTCAACAAGGAGGCATGGGAAGGACCTGGAACAGATCTGCTGTGCCCAGATACATTCTGTTCTCAGTGAGTAGGCCAGCTTACACACACGTTACATCAGGCATGTCACTATAGATCGGGACAGAGGGTGAGATGAGTAGACATGTACAAGCAGTATGGCTCTGACTGAGGAAAGAGAGGAAGTCTTGTCTAGATGTTATCAGTTCAGCCTCTGCACTTCACTTCCAACAGAAAATAGGCCTACATTCAAGGGTGAAACGTATTCATTTTGATATGTATATAAATAAAATGTTAATTTTGAGGGTGACTACCTGTGATTTTACATTGGGAGGTTTCCAGGGCAATTTTATTTCTTCCCAATCCACCTCTACCACCATTCCATTCCATGAAAACCATGACACTGCAATGATGCATCAAACGGAGCGTTGCATATTTGAGGAGAATTTTTATGATCCATAATTTAAAGGGGAGTTGTTTTTTTTCTTCTACCAAAATTCCCAGAGTTACTCTGCCTAGTAATAATCATCAGGAGTAGTGACGTTAAAGGACCAATCTGCAGTTAAAACAATAACAAAGATGGTACACCACCTCTGTTTGGTAAAAAGCTGAGCGAGAGCCTGAAGAAATGTAACTACTCTCAGATTCAAAGACAAAGCCTTGGATGCAAGGCCTGACCATCCATGATGTTTTAACAATAGTTTTAACAATGTTTAGATGCAATACAGTATGTGTTTACAATTACATTGTTTACAAACATTGGAGTAAAGCAAGCTTATATGTTGGGTTCTGAAGGGGTACGACAATCGAACTAAGCTAATGAGGCATTTCTGAGGTAATTTCTTCAAGAATCAATGGCTATTTATAATGAATTAATATAATTCACTGTCCAAAAATGGAGGTACCAATTGCAGATGACCTCTTTAAAGGGATGATGTTGGAGAACACTGAGCCCATTAGCACCATAGAGAGATGGTTTATTCATTTATTTAACTAGGCAAGTCAGTTAAGAACAAATTCTTATTTACAATGACGGCCTACCGGTGAACAGTGGGTTAACTGCCTTGTTCAGGGGCAGAACAACAGATTTTTACCTTGTCAGCTCGGGGAGTCAATCAAGCAACCTTTCAGTTACTAGTCCAATGCTCTAACCACTAGGCTACCTGCCTCTAACCACTAGGCTACCTGCCTCTAACCACTAGGCTACCTGCCTCTAACCACGAGACTACCTGCCTCTAACCCCTAGGCTACCTGCCTCTAACCACTAGGCTACCTGTCTCTAACCGCCCCTAGGCTACCTGCCTCTAGACCCTAGGCTAGCCTGCCTCTAACCACCTTAGGCTACCTGCCTCTAACCACTAGGCTACCTGCCTCTAACCACTAGGCTACCTGCTCTAACCACTAGGCTACCTGCCTCTAACCACTAGGCTACTGCTCTACACTAGGCTACCTGCCTCTAACCATAGACTACCTGCCTCTAACCACTAGCTACCTGCCTCTAACCACTAGGCTACCTGCTCTAAACTAGCTACCTGCCTCTAACCACTAGGACTACTGCGCCTCTAACACTAGGCTACCTGCCTCTAACACTAGGCTACCTGCCTCTAACCACTAGACTACCTGCCTCTAACCACTAGGCTACCTGCCTCTAACCACTAGACTACCTCCTCTAACCATAGACCTACCTGCCTCTAACCACTAGGCTACCTGCCTCTAACCACTAGGCTACCTGCCTCTAACCACTAGGCTACCTGCCTCTCCCACTAGGCTACCTGCCTCTAACCACTAGGCTACCTGCCTCTAACCACTAGCTACCTGCTCTAACCACTAGGCTACCTGCCTCTAACCACTAGGCACCTGCTCTAACCACTAGGCTACCTGCCTCTAACCACTAGGCTACCTGCCTCTAACCATTAGGCTACCTGCCTCTAACCACTAGGCTACCTGCTCTAACCACTAGGCTACCTGCCTCTAACCACTAGGCTACCTGCCTCTAACACTAGGCTACCTGCCTCTAACCACTAGGCTACCTGCTCTAACCACTAGGCTACCTGCCTCTAACCACTAGGCTACCTGCCTCTAAACCACTAGGCTACCTGCCTCTAACCACTAGGCTACCTGCCTCTAACCACTAGGCTACCTGCCTCTAACCACTAGGCTACCTGCCTCTACCACTAGGCTACCTGCCTTAAACCTAGCTACTGCCTCTACCACTAGGCTACCTGCCTCTAACCACTAGGCTACTGTCCTCTAACCACTAGGCTCCCTGCCTCTAACCACTAGGCTACCTGCCTCTAACCACTAGGCTACCTGCCTCTAACCACTAGGCTACCTGCCTCTAACCACTAGGCTACTGTCTCTAACACACTAGGCTACCTGCCTCTAACCACTAGGCTTAACCTGCTCTGTAACCACTAGGCTACCTGCCTCTAACCACTAGGCTACCTGCCTCTAACCATAGGCTACCTGCCTCTAACCACTAGGCTACCTGCCTCTAACACTAGGCTCTGCTCTAACCATAGGCTACCTGCCTACACTAGGCTACCTGCCTCTAACCACTAGGCTACCTGCCTCTAACACTGGCACTTGCCTCTAACCACTAGGCTACCTGCCTCTAACCACTAGGCTACCTGCCTCTAACCACTAGGCTACCTGCCTCTAACCACTAGGCTACCTGCTCTAACCACTAGGCTACCTGCCTCTAACCACTAGACTACCTGCCTCTAACCACTAGGCTACCTGCCTCTAACCACTAGGCTACCTGCCTCTAACCACTAGGCTACCTGCCTCTAACCATAGACTACCTGCCTCTAACCACTAGGCTACTGCTCTAACCACTAGGCTACCTGCTCTAACCACTGGCTACCTGCTCTAACCACTAGGCTACTGCCTCTAACCACTAGACTACTGCCTCTACACTAGGCTACCTGCTCTAACCACTAGGCTACCTGCCTCTAACCTAGACTACCTGCCTCTAACCACTAGGCTACCTGCCTCTAACCTAGGCTACCTGCCTCTTTAAGGGCAGAACATGTGTATGTTTAGCCCTCTCTGCATTAGCCAGCCAATTACACGACTAGAAACAAAATGGCACGGGGTACTGTCCAAGATTGTTTGTGCTGACATACTGCTGTTCAAGTACCAGTCTGTTAATTGTGCAAATAGTCTAACTAGGCCTATGACGAGGACGTCTGGGTATAGTATAGGCTAGAAGACTGTTAATCTATGAGGAGGGTCTGGGTATAGTATAGGCTAGTAGACTGTTAATCTATGAGGAGGACGTCTGGGTATATATAGGCTAGAAGACTGTTATCTTGACGAGGACGTCTGGTATAGTATAGGCTAGTAGACTGTTAATCTATGACGAGGACGTCTGGTATAGTATAGGCTAGAAGACTGTTAATCTATGACGAGGACGTCTGGGTATAGTATAGGCTAGTAGACTGTTAATCTATGAGGACGTCTGGGTATGTATAGGCTAGAAGACTGTTAATCTATGATGGACGTCTGGGTATAGTATAGGCTAGTAGACTGTTAATCTATGACGAGACGTCTGGGTATAGTATAGACTGAAAGACTGTTATCTATGACGAGGAAGTCTGGGTATAGTATAAGGTAGAAGACTGTTAATCTATGACGAGGACGTCTGGGTATAGTATAGGCTAGTAGCTGTTAATCTATACGAGACGAGCGTCTGGGTATAGTATAGGCTAGAAGACTGTTAATCTATGATGAGGAGTCTGGGTATAGTATAGGCGATAGACTTTTAATCTATGACGAGGACGTTGGGTATAGTATAAGGTAGAAGACTGTTAATCTATGATGAGGACGTCTGGGTATAGTATAAGGTAGAAGACTTTTAATCTATGACGAGGAAGTCTGGGTTTAGTATAGGCTGTAGACTGTTAATCTATGAGGAGACATCTGGGTATAGTATAAAGTAGAAGACTGTTAATCTATGATGAGGAGACGTCTGGGTATAGTATAGGCTAGTAGACTGTTAATCTATGAGGAGGACGTCTGGGTTTAGTATAGGCTAGTAGACGTGTTAATCTATGACGAGGACGTCTGGGTATAGTATAGGCTAGTAGACTGTTAATCTATGATGAGGACGTCTGGGTTTAGTATAAGGTAGAAGACTGTTAATCTATGACGAGGACGTCTGGTATAGTATAGACAAGAAGACTGTTAATCTCTCTCGTGGACAGGTAGACTAGAGTCTGACCAGATTACGTGAGATTTTAGTTCTGGGTTAACCAAGAATTAGTAGAATGTAGACTAAAGTATAGAGGCTAGTTTCTTGGACCAGTATTCAGGTTGTACTGGACGTATAGGGCCGATTTCTCCTGACACAGACTAAGATTAGTCCTAGACTAAAAAGCTATTGGCTATAGGCTAAATCTGTTTCTGGGAAACCAGCATGTACATTATAATAGCAAGATTCACTCTTTTTTTAGAAGTACAAACATTCTATACTATGCGACATTGGCTCGCTCCAGTATCCTCTTTCTCTCCCCTCTCTCTCTCTTACTCTCTCAGTATCTCTCTCTCACGTATCCTCTCTCTCTCTGCAGTATCCTCTCTCTCTCCAGTATCCTCTCTCTCCCCAGTATCCTCTCTCTTTCTCCAGTATCCTCTCTCTCCTCCAGTGTCCTCTCTTCTCTCAAGTATCCTCTCTCCCCGTATCCTCTCTCCAGTATCCTCTCTCTCTCCAGTATCCACTTTCTCTCTCCAGTATCCTCTCTCTCTCAGTATCCACTTTCTCTCTCCAGTATCCTTTTTCTCTCCAGTATCCTTTTCTCTCCAGTATCCTCTCTCTCTCCAGTATCCTATCTCTCTCCAGTATCCTCTCTCTCTCTCCAGTGTCCTCTCTCTCTCTCAAGTATCCTCTCTCTCTCCAGTATCCTCTCTCCAGTATTCCTCTCTCTCTCCAGTATCCTTTCTCTCTCCAGTATCCTCTCTCTCTTCAGTATCCTCTCTCTCTCCAGTATTACTTTCTCTCTCCAGTATCCTCTCTCTCTCCAGTATCCACTTTCTCTCTCCAGTTCCTTTCTCTCTCCAGTATCCTCTCTCTCTCCGGTGTCCTCTCTCTCTCCCGTATCCACTTTTTCTCTCCAGTATCCTCTCTCTCTCCAGTATCCACTTTCTCTCTCCAGTATCCTTTCTCTCTCCAGTATCCTCTCTCTCTCCAGTATCCTATCTCTCTCCAGCATCCTCTCTCTCTCTCCAGTATAATTTCTGTCTCCAGTATTCTCTCTCTCTCCAGTATCCTCTCTCTCTCTCTCCAGTATCCTTTCTCTCTCCAGTATTCTCTTCTCTCTTCAGTCTCCTCTCTCTCTCCGGGTTCCCTCTCCTCTCTCGCGGTATCCTCTCCCTCTCTCCAGTATCCTCCTTCTCTCCAGGCCTTCTGATTCCTGCCATGTTCTCTTTTCCTCACCCATCTATGCGTGGCGATGCTATGCGACACTGGCCGGCTTTTGAAGTGGTCGTCACATTGCATTATATTCCGAGCAGTGGAGGATCCAGTATCAGATGTAATGGGTTTGATTCTAGTACCCTGGACGCCATGTTCCACAGCAGCCGCTGTAATGGTGGGAGTCAGTCCAGATCCTGTTCTCTCTCTCTCATCAGAATGCTATTGCCGCTGCCGCGCTGCTTGCATGCCTTATGCTGCCTAGATAACACTAATGGCACACACACTCTCTCTCTTTCTCTCTTCTTTCTGTCTCCATCTCTCTCTTTTTATCTCTTTATCTATTAGTTCTCTGGTTTCTTTATTCCCCTCCCTGTTTCTTTCACTTTCAAATTGGGTTTGTTTTCAAATTCTTTGTGGGTCTGTGTAATCTGAGGGAAATATGTGTCTCTAATATGGTCATACATTTGGCAGGAGGTTAGGAAGTGCAGCTCAGTTTCCACCTCCTTTTGTGGGCAGTGTGCACATAGCCTGTCTTATCTTGAGAGCCAGGTTGCCAACGGCGACTTTTCTCAATAGCAATGCCTACGGAGTCTGTAAAGATTCCCTTAAGTTTGGGTCACAGTGGTCAGGTATTCTCTCTCTGTCTTTCTCTCTAATTCTAGCTCAAAATCGGCCTGCCCCCTCATATCCCTCCCCCTCCCGGCCCCCGACTCAGAACACCTCTCCTCAGTAACATGTGGTGTTCCCTTACGTTTGTCTCTAAACAAGGGGCTCATCCCCAGCAGTCCTAGATGAAGTGGTTGCTGTTTCTTAGAAGTGGGTGCTGATCTCGTCCTGTCCTCTGCCGTAGTGATGAAAACTATTTTAAGCACCACTACAGTTGACAGCAAACAAATTCAGAATCTGAAATTCAGCACTATGTACGTCCAGTTGATACTCATGTTAGAAGAAATGTTTCCCCTACCACCACGCCCACAAATTGGGATAAAAAAAAATTCCCGTATTGACCCCCTATTGCAGAAGAGCCAACTTCGTTGTCAATTATTTGTTATTCAGGCTGATAACAAAACATGCCAAAAAGCTGCTGTGTTGTTTACAATGTAACAGTACAGGTAACCAGGTCAACAATCCCGACCTATGGTTCGCAATGCTCCCACATGAAATGTCGGAGGCCAGATATCCAAGTAGGCTACACATAGCTCTGAGTGTGGAAAACATTTCATCACAGGTAAGACATTTAACTTGTTAAAGTATAGTCTGTTCACATATAATCCTTTGAAGAACCCTTTTGGTTCCAGGTAGAAACTTTTCTAAAGAGGGTTCTACATGGAACCAAATGAGTTCTACTTGGAACACAAAAGGGTTCTCCTTTGGGGACAGCTGAATAACCTGTTAGGAAC
Source organism: Salvelinus sp. IW2-2015 (assembly GCF_002910315.2). Lineage (NCBI taxonomy): Eukaryota > Metazoa > Chordata > Actinopteri > Salmoniformes > Salmonidae > Salvelinus > Salvelinus sp. IW2-2015. The sequence goes on from NW_019942843.1 coordinate 220,020, forward strand.
TCTTTTTTCTAAGACGTGTAGTAGTATGACTATGGATGGTCCATCTCGCAGCATCTTGTGGATTGAGACACAGCCAACACAATGGATGGTCTCCACATTGTGGGTTCACCGTGAAGCATGGAGGAGGAGGTGTGTTGGTTGGGGTTGCTTTGCTGGTGACACGGTCAGTGATTTATTTAGAATTCAAGGCACACTTAACCTGCATGGCTACAACAGCATTCTGCAGCGATATGCCATCCCATCTGGTTTGCGTTAAGTAAGACTATCATTTATTTTTCATCAAGAAATGACTCAAAACACACCTCCAGGCTGTGTAAGGGCTATTTGACAAGAAGGAGAGTGATGGAGTGCTGCATCAGATGACCTGGTTTCCACAATCACCTGACCTCAAACCCAATTGAGATGGTTTAGGATGAGTTGGACTACAGAGTGAAGGAAAAGCAGCCAACAAGTGTGCAGCATATGCGGGAACTCCTTCAAGACTGTTTGGAAAAGCATTCCAGGTGAAGCTGATTGAGAGAATGCCAAGAGTGTGCAAAGCCTGTTATCAAGACAAAGGGTGGATACTTTGAAGAATCTAAAATATATTTTGAGTTGTTTAACACTTTTTGGTTACTACATGATTCCATATGTGTTATTTCATAGTTTTGATGTTTTCACTATTATTCTACAATGTAGAAAATAGTCAAAATAAAGAAAAAACATTGAATGAGTAGGTGTGTCCAACACTTTTGACTGGTACTGTATATTTATATATAAATATCTCCCTCTCTCTCTCTCTCACGCACTCTCACTTTCTCCTCATTCTTACTTTTCTTCTCTGTCTCTATCATTCTCCCTCTCTCTCTCACCTTCTCTCTCTCTCGCTGAATATGTCTTGCATCTCTTGCCGGACCACTTTTTGTCACCCATCTCTCTTCACATCGTTACACACCCCGGAGTCCTAAATGTACTTCTCTCTCTCTCTTTCTCTCTCTCTTTCTCTCTTTCTCTATATGCCTGTCCAGGTCTCTCACTGACAGCAGAAGAAAAGAGAAAGAGACAGAGAGAGGTAGAAAAGATGGAGAAAGAGATGGGAGAGAGGAGAACATACAGTATGTTGGAAAATACCATTCATCTTAAATATGTAGGACCTCCGATTGGTGTTCTGTTATTTCGTCCTGGCCAAGATAGGCAGCACCAAGTCATTACAGAATTACAGACAACATGAAAAACTACAAGTAATCTAGTAAAAACCATAGAATTCACAAGAGTATATAACAAAATCATTAAAACAGCAAATTAAAAACATTGACAGGTGAAGGAATCAGCCTCAAAATCTTCATCAATAATTTAAAAACACCAATCGGGACAAGTTCTTCCAATTTAAAACTATTTTGTAGTGTGTGCTTGCTTGCCTGTTCTGCGTGTTTTGCTTTTTGCATTTGTTTCTGTTGCCATATGTTATCATCTGTTTGTCAGCATATCTATTACCCTAAAAGTATGCGTCTGTTCTCTGTATGTAGTGGGGGAGGGTGGTGTGTTACTATATCCGGCACTCCTGGATACAGTCATCTTTAAGCTCAGTGGTATGGCATGGTACGGTGCAACGCCAGGATAGTGGGCTCAATTCCCGTATGTGAAAACTGTATGCACACATTGACTGTAAGTCGATTTGGACGAAAGCATTGCTAAATGGCAATTGACTTTGATCCTTCTCTTCGTGGTCATCCCAAAGGACCCAGGACAGCCAGATAGGCAGGCAGGATATAGCTTTAGCCGTGCCACTGTTGCGTAACGCAAACAGCCCAGCACAATCTGCTGTTCTCTGGCAGTCCTGGCCTGGGCTGTAGCCCGTGGGCTTTCCCTGCCACCGTGTGAAGATACACGCTGAGGGTTGGAGCAACGCTTCTCCTTATGGTGGGAGGACTAATGCTCACTATGACTGATGGATCAAGGTTCAAACAGGGGCTACAGTCGTACCTATCCAAGGACTCGTAGTGGTGTGTTGAGCTCAGTCAAGGACTGGTCTAATTATGCAGTCATTAACACACACACATACCGGTATACAGGCACATACACACAACATAAGTATACAGGTCAGATGGGGTCCCCAGTGGTCTCCAGCCCGTGTTCCAGCCCAGGTGGTTCTCCAGCCAGTGTCCCCAGCCCAGTGTCCCCCAGTTCCCCAGCTGTCCCCAGTCGCCAGTTGTCCCCAGCCAGTGTCTCCAGCCTCCACAGTGTTCCA
>NW_019942843.1:222271-236681 GCF_002910315.2 Salvelinus sp. IW2-2015
TGTTAATTCTATGACGAGGACGTCTGGGTATAGTATAGGCTAGTAGACTGTTAATCTATGACGAGGACGTCTGGGTATAGTATAGGCTAGAAGACTGTTAATCTATGATGAGGACGTCTGGTATAGTATAGGCTAGAAGACTTTTAATCTATGACGAGGACGTCTGGGTATAGTATAAGGTAGAAGACTGTTAATCTATGAGGACGTCTGGGATTAGTATAAGGTAGAAGACTTTAATCTATGACGAGGAACGTCTGGGTTTAGTATAGGCTAGTAGACTGTTAATCTATGAGGAGGACTCTGGGTATAGTATAAGTAGAACTAGAAGACTGTTAATCTATGATGAGGACGTCTGGGTATAGTATAGGCTAGTAGACTGTTAATCTATGAGGAGGACGTCTGGGTTTAGTATAGGCTAGTAGACTGTTAATCTATGACGAGGACGTCTGGGTATAGTATAGGCTAGTAGACTGTTAATCTATGATGAGGACGTCTGGGTTTAGTATAAGGTAGAAGACTGTTAATCTATGACGAGGACGTCTGGGTATAGTATAGACAAGAAGACTGTTAATCTCTCGTGGACAGAGTAGACTAGAGTCTGACCAGATTACGTGAGATTTTAGTTCTGGGTTAACCAAGATTAGTAGAATGTAGACTAAAGTATAGAGGCTAGTTTCTTGGACACGTATTCAGGTTAGTACTGGACGTATAGGGCCGATTTCTCCTGACACAGACTAAGATTAGTCCTAGACTAAAAAGCTATTGGCTATAGGCTAAATCTGTTTCTGGGAAACCAGCATGTACATATAATAGCAAGATTCACTCTTTTTTAGAAGTACAAACATTCTATACTATGCGACATTGGCTCGCTCCAGTATCCTCTTTCTCTCCCTCTCTCTCTCTTACTCTCTCCAGTATCCTCTCTCTCCAGTATCCTCTCTCTCTCTGCAGTATCCTCTCTCTCTCCAGTATCCTCTCTCTCCCCAGTATCCTCTCTCTTTCTCCAGTATCCTCTCTCTCTCCAGTGTCCTCTCTCTCTCTCAAGTATCCTCTCTCTCCCCTGTATCCTCTCTCCAGTATCCTCTCTCTCTCCAGTATCCACTTTCTCTCTCCAGTATCCTCTCTCTCTCCAGTATCCACTTTCTCTCTCCAGTATCCTTTTTCTCTCCAGTATCCTTTTTCTCTCCAGTATCCTCTCTCTCTCCAGTATCCTATCTCTCTCCAGTATCCTCTCTCTCTCTCCAGTGTCCTCTCTCTCTCTCAAGTATCCTCTCTCTCTCCAGTATCCTCTCTCCAGTATCCTCTCTCTCTCCAGTATCCTTTCTCTCTCCAGTATCCTCTCTCTCTTCAGTATCCTCTCTCTCTCCAGTATCCACTTTTTCTCTCTCCAGTATCCTTTCTCTCTCCAGTATCCTCTCTCTCTCCAGTATCCTATCTCTCTCCAGCATCCTCTCTCTCTCTCCAGTATAATTTCTGTCTCCAGTATTCTCTCTCTCTCCAGTATCCTCTCTCTCTCTCTCCAGTATCCTTTCTCTCTCCAGTATTCTCTCTCTCTTCAGTATCCTCTCTCTCTCCGGGTATCCTCTCCCTCTCTCCGGTATCCTCTCCCTCTCTCCAGTATCCTCCTTCTCTCCAGGCCTTCTGATTCCTGCCATGTTCTCTTTTCCTCACCCATCTATGCGTGGCGATGCTATGCGACACTGGCCGGCTTTTGAAGTGGCCCGTCCACATTGCATTAATTCCGAGCAGTGGAGGAATCCAGTATCAGATGTAATGGGTTTGATTCTAGTACCCTGGAGCCATGTTCCACAGCAGCCGCTGTAATGGTGGGAGTCAGTCCAGATCCTGTTCTCTCTCTCTCATCAGAATGCTATTGCCGCTGCCGCGCTGCTTGCATGCCTTACTGCTGCCTAGATAACACTAATGGGCACACACACTCTCTCTCTTTCTCTCTTCTTTCTGTCTCCATCTCTCTCTTTTTATCTCTTTATCTATTAGTTCTCTGGTTTCTTATTCCCTCCCTGTTTCTTTCACTTTCAAATTGGGTTTGTTTTCAAATTCTTTGTGGGTCTGTGTAATCTGAGGGAAATATGTGTCTCTAATATGGTCATACATTTGGCAGGAGGTTAGGAAGTGCAGCTCAGTTTCCACCTCCTTTTGTGGGCAGTGTGCACATAGCCTGTCTTATCTTGAGAGCCAGGTCTGCCAACGGCGACTTTTCTCAATAGCAATGCCTACGGAGTCTGTAAAGATTCCCTTAAGTTTGGGTCACAGTGGTCAGGTATTCTCTCTCTGTCTTTCTCTCTAATTCTACCAAAATCGGCCTGCCCCCTCATATCCCTCCCCCTCCCGGCCCCCGACTCAGAACACCTCTCCTCAGTAACATGTGGTGTTCCCTTACGTTTGTCTCTAAACAAGGGGCTCATCCCCAGCAGTCCTAGATGAAGTGGTTGCTGTTTCTTAGAAGTGGGTGCTGATCTCGTCCTGTCCTCTGCCGTAGTGATGAAAACTATTTTAAGCACCACTACAGTTGACAGCAACAAATTCAGAATCTGAAATTCAGCACTATGTACGTCCAGTTGATACTCATGTTAGAAGAATGATTTCCCCTACCACCACGCCCACAAATTGGGATAAAAAAAAATTCCCTATTGACCCCTATTGCAGAAGAGCCAACTTCGTTGTCAATTATTTGTTATTCAGTGATAACAAAACATGCCAAAAAGCTGCTGTGTTGTTCAATGTACAGTACAGGTAACCAGGTCAACAATCCCGACCTATGGTTCGCAATGCTCCCACATGAAATGTCGGGAGCCAGATATCCAAGTAGGCTACACATAGCTCTGAGTGTGGAAAACATTTCATCACAGGTAAGACATTTAACTTGTTAAAGTATAGTCTGTTCACTATAATCCTTTGAAGAACCCTTTTGGTTCCAGGTAGAACCTTTTCTAAAGAGGGTTCTACATGGAACCCAAATGAGTTCTACTTGGAACACAAAAGGGTTCTCCTTTGGGGACAGCTGAATAACCTGTTAGGAACTCTTTTTTCTAAGAGTGTAGTAGTATGACTATGGATGGGTCCATCTCGCAGCATCCTTGTGGATTGAGACACAGCCAACACAATGGATGGTCTCCACATGTGTGGTTCCCACCGTGAAGCATGGAGGAGGAGGTGTGTTGGTGTGGGGTTGCTTTGCTGGTGACACGGTCAGTGATTTATTTAGAATTCAAGGCACACTTAACCTGCATGGCTACAACAGCATTCTGCAGCGATATGCCATCCCATCTGGTTTGCGTTAAGTAAGACTATCATTTATTTTTCATCAAGACAATGACTCAAAACACACCTCCAGGCTGTGTAAGGGCTATTTGACCAAGAAGGAGAGTGATGGAGTGCTGCATCAGATGACCTGGTTTCCACAATCACCTGACCTCAACCCAATTGAGATGGTTTAGGATGAGTTGGACTACAGAGTGAAGGAAAAGCAGCCAACAAGTGTGCAGCATATGCGGGAACTCCTTCAAGACTGTTGGAAAAGCATTCCAGGTGAAGCTGATTGAGAGAATGCCAAGAGTGTGCAAAGCTGTTATCAAGACAAAGGGTGGATACTTTGAAGAATCTAAAATATATTTTGAGTTGTTTAACACTTTTTGGTTACTACATGATTCCATATGTGTTATTTCATAGTTTTGATGTTTTCACTATTATTCTACAATGTAGAAAATAGTCAAAATAAAGAAAAAACATTGAATGAGTAGGTGTGTCCAAACTTTTGACTGGTACTGTATATTTATATATAAATATCTCCCTCTCTCTCTCTCTCACGCACTCTCACTTTCTCCTCATTCTTACTTTTCTCTCTGTCTCTATCATTCTCCCTCTCTCTCTCACCTTCTCTCTCTCTCGCTGAATATGTCTTGCATCTTGCCGGACCACCTTTTTGTCACCCATCTCTCTTCACATCGTTACACACCCCGGAGTCCTAAATGTACTCTCTCTCTCTCTTTCTCTCTCTCTTTCTCTCTTTCTCTATATGCCTGTCCAGGTCTCTCACTGACAGCAGAGAAAAAGAGAAAGAGACAGAGAGAGGTAGAAAGATGGAGAAAGAGATGGGAGAGAGGAGAACATACAGTATGTTGGAAAATACCATTCATCTTAAATATGTAGGACCTCCGATTGGTGTTCTGTTATTTCGTCCTGGCCAAGATAGGCAGCACCAAGTCATTACAGAATTACAGACAACATGAAAAACTACAAGTAATCTAGTAAAAACCATAGAATTCACAAGAGTATAACAAAATCATAAAACAGCAAATTAAAAACATTGACAGGTGAAGGAATCAGCCTCAAAATCCTTCATCAATAATTTAAAAACACCAATCGGGACAAGTTCTTCCAATTTAAAACTATTTTGTAGTGTGTGCTTGCTTGCCTGTTCTGCGTGTTTTGCTTTTTGCATTTGTTTCTGTTGCCATATGTTATCATCTGTTTGTCAGCATATCTATTACCCTAAAAGTATGCGTCTGTTCCTGTATGTAGTGGGGGGAGGGTGGTGTGTTACTATATCCGGCACTCCTGGATACAGTCATCTTTAGCTCAGTTGGTATGGCATGGTACGTGCAACGCCAGGATAGTGGGCTCAATTCCCCGTATGTGAAAACTGTATGCACACATGACTGTAAGTCGATTTGGACGAAAGCATCTGCTAAATGGCAATTGACTTTGATCCTTCTCTCTGGTCATCCCAAAGGACCCAGGACAGCCAGATAGGCAGGCAGGATATAGCTTTAGCGCTGCCACTGTTGCGTAACGCAAACAGCCCAGCACAATCTGCTGTTCTCTGGCAGTCCTGGCCTGCGGCTGTAGCCCGTGGGCTTTCCCTGCCACCGCTGTGAAGATACACGCTGAGGGTTGGAGCAACGCTCTCCTTATGGTGGAGGACTAATGCTCACTATGACTGATGGATCAAGGTTCAAACAGGGCTACAGTCGTACCTATCCAAGGACTCGTAGTGGTGTGTGAGCTCAGTCAAGACTGGTCTAATTATGCAGTCATTAACACACACATACGGTATACAGGCACATACACACACACATACAGTATACAGGTCAGATGGGGTCCCCAGTGTCTCCAGCCCAGTGTCTCCAGCCCAGTGTCTCCAGCCCAGTGTCCCCAGCCCAGTGTCCCCAGCCCAGTGTCCCCAGCCCAGTGTCTCCAGCCCAGTGTCTCCAGCCCAGTGTCCCCAACCTAGTGTCTTCCAGCCCAGTGTCTCCAGCCCAGCCCAGTGTCTCCATCATATGGTCTGCATCCCTTTCTCTCACTGGCCCCCCACCCCTTTACCTCGCTCCTCCTCTCCCTACCCCCCTCTCTCTCTTCCCATCCCTCTACATCTCTCTGCTTCCCATCACCCCCCCCCCCCTCTCTCTATCTCTCTCCACTCCTCTTCTCAGTAACTGGGGAATTCCATCCGTCCAGGAACTCCGGGCCAGCTCTAGACAGTAATGATGTGATGTCTTCTCTGCTAGTTCTGGGCCGGCTGGGCTACTAACAAGATGCTGGTTAACGCCTGGGCTTATCCTGCTGCTGAAAGACTTATGATTTGGAGAAGATTCATGTCGTGTCAGGGAAGCCTTCTTCTCAAAGGGCAGAAGGTCCCATGGTGTCTCGGTGTCGCCATCTTGGCTTTTGTCAGTATTGAGGATGAAGAGATGGAGGCAGAGGGTCCAGATGTAGCATTTTGGAGAGGAAGAATCAGGGGAATGGAACAAAGAACAGATTTAGGGCAGGGATGGTAGGGATAGACTACAGCCAAAATAAACCCCTGTTTAGTTTTGTGACTAAGCACTCTGACTAGCCACCCGTGATTTAGTGTTTAATGGAGCATTGTAATCGCATTCACAAAACTAGATTACTTTCCGTTTGAACTCATACTGTCAGGTTTCATTTCCACAGCCCTTTAAAGTAACTGTCCAGTGTTTCCAGATTTCTATGAAATATGACATATAATTAATTACAAATTGAGTGAAGTAGTTTTCCTTCCAAAAAATTGTAATTAAGTATGTTAAAAAGCAGCTTTTCTGTGTTGCAATGGTGTGGGCATATACTGGTCATTAAAAATAGTGTAGACCGCTGATTGGCCAGCTCATCCGCCTCAGGAGGATGACATCATCCTCTTTGAGGAAATAGCAAGCTTTCCACAAGTTTGAGGTGGGGGTTTTTGTGGGGTTTTTTCTCCAATTTATGCTTTGGCCACAAATATGAGTATAGGACGAGTCAAGCACATCACTTGGGTATGAGTTAAAGTCATTAAATATGAAATATTAACTTTTAAATGTGATATTTTCATTGGACAGTTACTTTAAAGCTATAATCCTTAATTGAAACACCTAAACCTACAAAAACCTACAAAAACGAAAACCTATTGAAGGTATGTCCAAAAGTCAGACATGGATGGTTTTCCAATAGTCAGACATGGATGGATTTCAATAGTCAGACATGGATAGATTTCCAATAGTCAGACATGGATGGATTTCAATAGTCAGACATGGATGGATTTCAATAGTCAGACATGGATGGTTTTCCAATAGTCAGACATGGATGGATTTCAATAGTCAGACATGGATAGATTTCCAATAGTCAGACATGGATGGTTTTCCAGTTAGAATCAATGGATATATAGCATTAATTTATAAGTCCAAAAATGGATGTAGCCACTAAGTACTCTAGCTTTAACCTTTTGTTACACATGTGATTCTGGGATTGTGATCCAACACCATCACTGAAAATCACACTAATTAGGCCTAATAAAATATATGGACGTGTAAGTAAAATGGTGTCAAGGTCTCCATTCCGTTTGTCTGTCAGCGCGCTAGGGGGGAATTCAGCACAAGCTACGACTTCGATGTTTCTGAAGTGAGGGAGCGGTCAGGCGTGAAGAGTTGCCCCAGTTCCCGCCATGGCGTGCAGTATACTCTATATACTCACATACGTGTGTTCATCAATTATATATATTGATAGAATCGCAACAGAAGCGGGAGGATGGGCTGTTTTTTCTATGAGAAAAAACAAGGGGAATTATACACAGGGAAGAGTGCAGTCAGACTAAAAATAGAAGCTGGGTTTTTTTTACCTCGGGATGCAGATGCATTTTTACAGGTCAGACTGTGATCTTCTCTTGAGCTTCTGGGAAACGCAGTCCTCAGTCCTCACATCTCCAGGAAGACATAACTATTTCATACGAGGCAGGCATAATGCCCAAACACCTCTTAGGCTAAAAGTGCCTTTTCATCCCCTTATAGGTTGAAGTCAGCATGAGTGGAACATCAGCTGTAGTGGGACATTTGTGTTTGAGAGTAATGTACTATGGTAATTTTGCAAACCAATCACAATACATGTTACTGGGTTGATGCTGAATGGGTTCTTTGTATGAAAAATATATATACACATATTTAGCAGATGTTATTGGGGTGTAGCGAAATGCTTGTGTTCCTAGCTCCAACAGTGAAGTAGCATCTCACAAATATACACAAATATAAAAGTAAAAGAATGAAATTAAGAAATATATAAATATTAGATCGAGCAGGCATTGACTAAAATACAGTAGAATAGAATACAGTATATACAGTTGAAGTCAGAAGTCAACATACACTTAGGTTGGAGTCATTTAAACTCGTTTTTCAACCACTCCACACATTTCTTGTTAACAAACTATAGTTTTGGCAAGTTGGTTAGGACATCTACTTTGTGCATGACACAAGTCATTTTTACAACAATTGTTTACAGACAGATTGTTTCACTTATAATTCACTGTATCACAATTCCAGTGGGTCAGAAGTTTACATAAACTAAGTTGACTGTGCCTTTAAACAGCTTGGAAAATTCCAGAAAATGATGTCATGGCTTTAGAAGCTTCTGATAGGCTAATTGGCATCATTTGAGTCAATTGGAGGTGTACCTGTGGATGTATTTCAAGGCCTACCTTCAAACTCAGTGCCTCTTTGCTTGACATCATGGGGAAATCAAAAGAAATCAGCCAAGACCTCAGAAAAAAAATTGTAGACCTCCACAAATCTGGTTCATCCTTGGGAGCAATTTCCAAATGCCTGCAGGTACCACGTTCATCTGTACAAACAATAGTACGCAAGTATAAACACCATGGGATCACACAGCCGTCATACCGGTCAGAAAGGAGACGCGTTCTGTCTCCTAGAGATTAATGTACTTAGGTGCGAAAAGTGCAAATCAATCCCAGAACAACAGCAAAGGACCTTGTGAAGATGCTGGAGGAAACCGGTACAAAAGTATCTATATCCACAGTAAAACGAGTCCTATATCGACATAACCTGAAAGGCCGCTCAGCAAGGAAGAAGCCATTGTTCCAAAAGTGCCATAAAAATGCCAGACTACGGTTTGCAACTGCACATGGGGACAAAGAACGTACTTTTTGGAGAAATGTCCTTTGGTCTGATGAAACAAAAATAGAACTGTTTGGCCATAATGACCATCGTAATGTTTGGAGGAAAAAAGGGGAGGCTTGCAAGCCGAAGAACACAGGGGTTTAAGCACGGGGGTGGCAGCATCATGTTGTGATGGGTGCTTTTCTGCAGGAGGGACTGGTGCACTTCACAAAATAGATGGCATCATGAGGTAGGAAAATTATGTGGATATATTGAAGCAACATCGCAAGACATCAGTCAGGAAGTTAAAGCTTGGTTGCAAATGGGTCTTCCAAATGGACAATGACCCCAAGCATACTTCCAAAGTCGTGGCAAAATGGCTTAAGGACAACAAAGTCAAGGTACTGGAGTGGCCATCACAAAGCCCTGACTTCAATCCTATAGACAATTTGTGGGCAGGACTGAAAAAGCGTGTGTGAGCAAGGAGACCTTACAAACCTGACTCAGTTACACCAGCTCTGTCAGGAGGAATGGGCCAAAATTCACCCAACTTATTGTGGGAAGCTTGTGGAAGGCTACCCGAAAGGTTTGACCCAAGTTAAACAATTTAAAGGCAATGCTACCAAATACTAATTGAGTGTATGTAAATTTCTGACCCACTGGGAATGTGATGAAAGAAATAAAAGCTGAAATAAATCATTCTCTCTACTATTATTCTAACATTTTACATTCTTAAAATGAAGTGGTGAAAAACTGAGTTTAAATGTATTTGGCTAAGGTGTATGTAAACTTCTGACTTCAACTGTACATATGAGATGAGTAAAGCACTATGTAAACATTATTTAAACATTATTAAAGTGACTAGTGTTCCATTATTAAAGTGGCCAGTATGTATATAAAGTGCAAGGTTACGTAACAGGGTGGAAGCCAGCTAGTGATTGCTATTTAACAGTCTGAAGGCCTTGGAGATAGAAGCTGTTTTTCAGTCTCTCGGTCCCAGCTTTGATGCACCTGTACTGACCTCGCCTTCTGGATGATAGCGGGGGTAACAGGCCGTGGCTCAGGTGGTTGATGTCCTTGATGATCTTTTAGGCCTTCCTGTGACATCGGGGGGTGCAGTTGTCCTGGAGGGCAGGTAATTTGCCCCGGTGATGCGTTGGGCAGACTGCATCACCCTCTGGAGAGCCCTGCAATTGTGGGCGGTGCAGTTGCCGTACCAGGCGGTAATACAGCCCGACAGGATGCTCTCAATTGTGCATCTGTAAGAGTTTGTGAGGGTTTTAGGGGTGAATCCAAATTTCTTCAGCCTCCTGAGGTTGAGGAGGCACTGTTGCGCCTTCACTACACAGTCTGTGTGGGTAGACCATTTCAGATTGTCAGTGATGTGTACGCCAAGGAACTTGAAACTTTCAACATTATCCACTGTAGTCCCGTCTTGTTCCCTCTGCTGTTTCCTGAATTCCACAATCAGCTCCTTTGTTTTGTTGACGTTGAGTGAGAGGTTATTTTACTGGCACCACACTCCCAGGGCCCTCACCTCCTCCCAGTAGGCTGTCTCGTCACTGTTGGTAATCAGGACTACTACTGTTGTGTGGTCTGCAAACTTGATAATTGAGTTGGAGGCGTGTGTGGCCACACAGTCATGAGTGAACAGAGAGTACAGGAGGGGGCTGAGCATGTACCCTTGTGGGGCCCCTGTGTTGAGGATCAGCGAAGTGGAGGTAGTTAATCATGAAACATACCTGCCTTTCTTCTTCCCGGAGAGTTCTTAATTCCTGTCTGCGCAATGTACTGATAACTCAGCTGGCTGTATGGACGGGGACAGTATATCCCAAGAGAGCCATGTTTCCATGAAACAGAGTATGTTACAATCCCTGATGTCTCACTGGAAGGAGATCCTCGCCCTCAGCTCGTCTACTTTATTAGCCAGAGACTGCACATTAGCGAGTAATATACTCGGAAGCGGTGGATGGTGTGCACGCCTCCTGAGTCGGACTAGAAGTCCACTCCAAATACCTCTTCTCCGCCAGCGGTGTTTTGGAGCAGCCTCTAGAATAAGTTAAATTGCCCTGGGGGGTACGAACAAAGGATACAATTCAGGAAAGTTGTATTCCTGGTCGTAATGCTGGTGAGTTACCTCTGTTCTGATATCCAAAAGTTAATTCCTGCTGTATGTAATGTAAATGGTTTTGTTTAGTGTGACATCATTGTAGCGTGTGTGGTTTCGTAGATGGGATGACCCAATGAAAATCATCATACTATGAAATTCAGATCTACAATAGTGTCCCACTTCCCTTAGATGGTGTTTGAATAGCGGAACAGGGACCTTTTCAGCAATAAACATTTCATAAATTAAAATTTTCTTCCTTGATTATTTAACCTAAATTTAACTAGGCAAGTCAGTTAAGAACCAATTCTTACAATGACAGCCTACCCCAGTCAAACCTGGAGAACACTGGGCCAATTGTGCGCTGCTCTATGGGACTCCCAATCACGGCCGGTTGTGATACAGCCTGGAATTGAACCAGGGTCTGTAGTGACACCTCTGGCACTGCGATGCAGTGCCTTTATCCACTGTGCCACTCTGGATCCCCAGACGTTATATATTCTAAAGTACATTGAAATATGTTGTTTTAGTTGTTCATAATCTCTCTTAATCGATTCTAGAATATATACAGTATAGCACATACACGGCATAGGATGACTAGATTTTCACCAAAAGTTTGGAATCTCCCAAAATACATTTTCCAAGGGCATATAGTAGGTATAGTATGTGGCTATTGTCACAAAATGGTGAAATCAAAGTGTGCTATCTATAAGCCTCTACAAAGTCTTTTTGTCGATTTCACAACAATTACCAGGTGAAGTGGGACAATAATGTATTTCTAATGAGAAAATTGACCCTAGACTTTGATCTATGTGACATCAAACATATGATGTCGGAAAATGGAGTGGCATTACAGACGCAATGCCTGTCTGTTTCTCTGAAAGTCTTCAGAGAGAAATCAATAGTGGTCTCCATAAGAAATCATTTGGAATACACACTACTACCGTGGCAAGCGGCCAACTGAGTGATGTGTGCGGTTTTAACGGCCCCCGCATTCTTCAGCGCACAGCAAGCTATCTGTAGCTGTCCTGGTCGCTCGGCTCTCCACTTCTCTCGCCTAGCTCTGCTCTTCTTCATTTTCTCCCTGCCTCCTCCTTCTCCCCTCTCATCCCTCCTCCCCTCCCTCGAAGTTCGATGCGATCGACTCTTGGCCCTGCCGTGAGTTCTCAGTGCGGGCGACAGCGCTGCTGAACATGGCGTCAGACGGGATGATTTTAACAAACCACGACCACCAAATCCGGGTCGGAGTCTTGACAGGTAAATGCAGAATTGCATTGAGTGATTCATATTTCTCCGCGGCTATGTGTGTGAATTAATATCCATTGTTTGTCTGTTAGGGTGCCTCTCCCGGGCGTCACGTAGGCTAGGCTACATGTCAGTTGCTTTTGCGTTGTGGCTCTCTCTCTCCATCTGTCGCTGGAGTTGCAGCTCTCCGCGGTGTTGCAGCTCTCTGTGGCTGGTCAGCACCTTGCGGGGCGATGTTGTTTAGAAACCCTCTTATTTTCCTTTCCGGACCAATTGATTTAACACATCCTCCAATGCGACGGAAGATGACAATGTTGGCTACATTTATACAAACCTGTTCGGGGTTTCATTCGTTGTCATGGTATTTGCTAGGCGGTTTTTGCCGGTGAAGGGCTCAGTTTTGTATTTTGAATTATTCATAGCCCATATCTGCTTGTAAAACCTGAAAATTACAGCTGATTGTGTGCCGAGCTCGCGCGGTATGGATTTCGTTATTGACATACGGCTGACAACAGGGTTTCTTAAAATGTATCCCATGACAGTTGCTGATGATCAGTGTATGTAGGCCTATTTAATCGTACAAAATGCCCGTGTTAACTGCGAAATACATGGCAATGCAGGCGCAATGAATGATATCTGACTGATTTGTGAATGACAGCGCCAATTGCAGCAGTTGTTTAACGTGACAGGCTCTGCTGGTTTCGTGGGCAGAATACAAGTCGATTCTACGGTGCATGACATTCCTTTAAATGCAGACATCCTTTGACGCTGACGTCGGCTTACCGACCATAAAAAAGAACTATATAGGCTTGAAACTAACGTTATAGGCTACACAAGAAATGTAAAATTGATATTTCTCTTCTATGTGTTTTATGTATGTTTGCTTTGTCATGCTTGTTATTCAGAGTGAGTGAAGGCGAATACAGTCGTGAGGTTTCATGAGAAGAAAGCAAATGAAATCTAACCAGTGATGTTAATACGGGCAAATACAGGCTTGCCTGTGCTATACGGATGCGGTTGATGGAAGGGGCTGGATGATAACATTTTTCACGATCGCGGTGTAGGCTATTCGTGATCGCCTATGACATTCTCCGTTATGGAAAATCCGGTTGGAAGGTGGTAATGTGTAGCAATGGAGGTGGAATCACTGTAGATCCTGGAATCTGCTAGGGAAACCCCGCTGCCCCCTCCCGCCTCTTCTCACGCAGTAGAGAGAGAGACGGGGAGGGAGAGCTAGAGAGAGAGAGACGGGGAGGGAGAGCTAGAGAGAGAGAGACGGGGAGGGAGAGCTAGAGAGAGAGACGGGGAGGGAGAGCTAGAGAGAGAGAAGAAGGATGAGGTTAGTTTTGTGAGATTAGCTTAGAGAGAGAGTAAGCTTCGGGAGGGGAAGGAGCTAGAGTAGAGAGAGCGGGCGTAGCGAGGAGCGATACGATGGACGAGAGACGGAGCAGCGAGAGACTTGAGAGAAGAGATGACTGAGGAGGGAGTATGACTAGGAAGGAGTAGCGCGCGCGCTGACATCCGCGTCACGTTGGCAGGCAGTCGGAGCCGAATGATATTATTCAGTTCATTAGCTCGGAAGTGGAGAGGCACTAGTTCTGCCTCGTCCTGCTGAGAGACGTACCGTATTTTCGGTTCTTCACGTCCCGTGTACCGTCGCGCGTCTCGGTCACCTCTTGGGCTCACCGCCGGCTAGCATCTTTCTCAGGGCACGCCGTCGCTCTTTGTAGCCCTCCCACCTTCGACTTCTGTCCTCTTGGGGTCCTGCTACTTTCAAAGGTGACTGGCACTTGCCCGATCGCACAGGGACTGGTTCAGCACCGCGGCAGGGAGCACTTGGTGGGGCTTGTTTGCGCCATGACGGCCCACTGTATGGGTGTGAGGTTGTGGTCTGCACACCTGGCGTGGTCAAACGAACAGCCTAGGTCTCTTATGCCTCCTGTCTGTCTGGGTCTGCCCTCGGGCTGCGGTAAGGTATCAGTGAGCTCTGCTCCATCCATTGTAGTGCAGGCCGTCCTTCTGTCTGCTCAGCTCACTCCATCCTTTGCCTTGCCCTCCTTCCTGGCTTGCCTTTCCCGGGTCAGTCACCGCCGCTCTCTCTGCCTGCTAATCTATTTCTTCTTTTTCTTTTCTTTCTCTTCACTCTTCATCTCTTTTTTGCGTACAATGCATTCCATGTCAGAAAGGTCTTTCGTTTGTGCATTTTCTTGTTCTTTTTTCTCTATCTTCACATCTTCTCTTTTTTCTTTCTTTTCCTTTCTTTCTTTCTTTTTTCTTGTCTTTCTTTCTTTCCCTTCTTTCTTTTCTTTCCTTTCTCCTCTCGTCTCGCCTCTCTGATCACTTCCTGCTCAAGCATTGCATCCTTCTCCGACGGCAGTCAATGCATCGTAACCGTGCTATGTGGATGGTGGCTGATGTTGCGGGGCTCGCAGAATGCAACCCATCCACAAGCGTCTCCTATTCTTCCTCAGTTTGTCGGTTTGCCGCGTGTTTCCCTCTGGTTCGGCTTTTAGTCGGCTGTGTCATGAAACCGTGACTAAGCCCTGCATTCAGGGAAAAACACAGGTAGTTCTAAAACCTCGTCTCCGCTTAAAATAACTCTTTCAGACTCATTGGACCCCAGACTTCCCCCCCCCTCTCCGGGAGGTATGGCTGGCTT
>NW_019942843.1:236706-239331 GCF_002910315.2 Salvelinus sp. IW2-2015
CGGGAGGCGCAGAGCTAGGAGAGTAGAGAGACGGGGAGCGGAAGGCTAGAGAGAGAGAACGGCGGGAGGGAGAGCTAGAGAGAGAGACGGGGAGGAGAGGCTAGAGAGCGAGACGGGGAGGGAGAGCTAGAGAGAGAGCGCCTCTCCCCACCATACTCCCCGAGTCTACACACATCTCTCCCCAGTCTGGGATCCCTACTAAATACAAATGGCAAACGTTAGGCACGTTTAACACCAAACACAGATATAACTAAAACCAACAACAACAAATGATCAGTGTATGTAGGCCTACAAATAAACCCCCACATCTTCTTGCTATCCTTACCAACCTCTACCATAACAACACCACACTGACCACACAGCCCCTCCTCCATCCATCCCTCCTCCACAGCCATGGGGGGGGTGAGATGAGACCTTCACCCTCCTCATCCTTCTCCTCATCCTTCTCCTCCTCCATCACTCACTGGCCCAACAGGTGATGTGGTGACATCATTATCATGGATATCATGGATATAGACTTAGCAAAATAAAGCATGTAGATGCAATGTAGAAGTAGGCTTAATAATGTAGATTGGCACACTCTATAGCTCCAATGCAAATAACAGCAGGGGCATGGCTAAGGCCAGCGAGGGGAGGGGAGGGATATCAAACCATTTTGATTTATCAACTTATCAACAATGTAAACAGCATAGAATTAGAATGACTAGAACAGACAATATGGCTACACCATGTATACAGTCAATATAGCTGACATGGTATTGTAATGTATAGATAGATGTATGTATGCATCAGTGTCAATGTCTATGAACTGCCCACTCCAATGCTAATTATGACTTAGCCAATATTTCTTTAAGGTCTCCTCTAGGTTGCCAGGGGTTTGCCTTTGGATAGACATTAATTGGTGCACTAATATGTGTACTATAAGTATGTGGGGAAATGGATACAAGGATTTGTTTGTGGAAATAGTCATGGAAAATAGGTGTGTGTGTGTGTGTGTGTGTGTGTGTGTGTGTGTGTGTGTGTGTGTGTGTGTGTGAGACAGAGGTTTTAATTGTCTCTATCTGGGGTGGCCTGAGGGTGTGGACAACACCATTCTCCAGCGCGCTCTCCTAGCTAACCGTCCTCCTGGCCTGTGTGTGTGTGTGCCTCTCCACCTTTCTAATGACTCCTTCTGCATTCCCTCCCTCCCAACACACACACACACACACACCATCCAGCTGCTCTCCTCCCCAACAGCCTGCGTGGCCTCATTGTGGTGTGGTGCTGCTGAGGAGAGATGGATACACCATGCAGAGAGTGGGTGTTCTCTGGACCCCTGTGTTCTGATGTAGCAGGCAGAGCCGGACTCTGTCACGTTAGAGTTAGACTCCCACAGCTGTGTGTGGTGTACGTGTGTGTGTGTGTGGTGTGTGTGTGTGTGTGTGTGTGTGTGTGGTGTGTGTGTGTGTGTGTGTGTGGTGTGTGGTGGTGTGTGTGTGTGTGTGTGTGTGTGTGTGTGTGTGTGTGGTGTGGTGTGTGTGTGTGTGTGTGTGTGTGATGTGTGTGCTCTCTGTCTTTGTGCACTAATAATACTGAGGCTCTGGCTGGAAAACCACACAAGCTTAGCAAATCCCCATGGTCCAATATAGTGCCTGTATCATACCTCCCATTTAACACAATAGAACAGCTCAGTGCAAAACCCAGCAGTGGCTTTTTCATCTGTAGAAACCTTGTGCTACCAATATCCGTACATGACTGTAGCGAGCCCTATAAGCTTGATTCATGGTGTCATGTATAGCATATACACGTGCCCGTTGATGGCTGACTACTGATAGTGTCAACACCACACACACAACACACATACACACACACACACACACACACACACACAACACACACACACAGCACACACACACACACCACACACACCCACACACACACATATTGACAGACGCGCCCCCCGCTCCCAACACACACACATTACATCATTGCACAGACCGCCCCTCCGCAACCACACACATACATATGGACAGACCCCCTCCCAATCACACAACACACACACACAACACACACACACACACACACAACACATAACAACTACAAACACGCCATGCTGCTGAAATAGACAAACATGGACTCAGCTAGGCAAACTAACCAATGCGAGAGAGCCCTGGGTGGAAGTCTCACTCTCTGCGCAGCAGCACAACACATGTTTTTTTTCCCGTTCCCTTTCTCCTCTTTTTTTCCCGCTCTTTCTTCCCTCAGCTGTGAACAACCTGAGAAGAAGCTCAGAGAGAGAGAGGGATATGAGAGAGATGTCGTTGGGCAGTGCTGCCAAACTACATTTAGCTTATATCAGAAAGACAAATACACAGAACGCCCCAATACAGCTGTAATTTACCCGTAGCTCGCAAGCGGTTAAATATAACACTTGGTTTGTTCATTTTTTCATGGGTTACTGTCCTTTGATGGTTGGGAGAGGTGGGGAGGGGGCAGGAGAGAGAGAAGATGGACTGGGGAACTTGGGGATAGGTGGGGAGGGGGATGGAGCGAGAGAAAATGGACCTGGGATGGGGGAGAGGGTGGGCAGGGGGAAGGAGAGAGAGAAAGAGGGACTTGGAATGGGGATTACGGTGGGGAATCTCT